>NW_022630929.1:0-41708 GCF_010909765.2 Amblyraja radiata
CAAGAGAGAGCTAGATAGGGCTCTTAAAGATAGCGGTGTCAGGGGATATGGGGAGAAGGCAGGAATGGGGTACTGATTGTGGATGATCAGCCATGATCACATTGAATGGCGGTGCTGGCTCGAAGGGCCGAATTGCCTACTCCTGCACCTATTGTCTATTGTCTGTAATTGATTCAATTGTTTTTTGGGGCAGTGTGGAGCCGTCCGTCACGCTGTGGTTGCTTCTGCCGTGTCAGAGGGAGTGTGATTGGATGTATAACCCTGGTTACCTGCGCTATTAGTCTGACAGCCCAGATGACGGTGATATGTCTGGAGCAGCGCATGATAGATTGAGGGTTAGCCCGCGATCTGTTTGAGTATAGGAGCAGGGAGGTTCTACTGCAGTAGTACAGGGCCTTGGTGAGATCACACCTGGAGTATTGCGTACAGTTTTGGTCTCCAAATCTGAGGAAAGATATTCTTGCCATAGAGGGAGTACAGAGAAGGTTCACCAGACTGATTCCTGGGATGGCAGGACTTTCATATGAAGAAAGACTGCGTAGACTCGGCTTGTACTCGCTAGAATTTAGAAGATTGAGGGGGGATCTTATAGAAACTTACAAAATTCTTAGGGGGTTGGACAGGCTAGATGCAGGAAGATTGTTCCCGATGTTGGGGAAGTCCAGAACAAGGGGTCACAGTTTTAGAATAAAGGGGAAATCTTTTAGGACAGAGATGAGAAAAACATTTTTCACACAGAGAGTGGTGAATCTGTGGAATTGTCTGCCACAGAAGGTAGTTGAGGCCAGTTCATTGGCTATATTTAAGAGGGAGTTAGATGTGGCCCTTGTGGCTAAAGGGATCAGAGGGTATGGAGAGAAGGCAGGCACAGGATACTGAGTTGGATGATCAGCCATGATCATATTGAATGGCGGTGCAGGCTCGAAGGGCCGAATGGCCTACTCCTGCACCTGTTTTCTATGTTTCTATGATGGCGTTGTGTGGATAAAAAAACTATCAGCCTGCCTGCTACTCGCCGACTCCAGCCATTCTCAACTCCAGCAACCTCCAGCTATGTTCAAAGGTGGGTAAAAATGCTGGAGAAACTCAGAGGGTGAGGCAGCATCTATGGAGCGAAGGAATAGGTGACATTTCGGTTCGAGACGTGTGTGTGCGTGTGTGCCTGCATGTGTGTGTGTGTGCGTGCGTGTGTGTGTGTGCGTGTGTGCGTGTGTGTGCGTGCGTGTGTGTGTGCGTGTGCGCGTATGCATGCGTGTGCGTGTGTGCGTGTGAGACAGAGCCTCTTGGTCACACATCCCCTCTGACCCTCAGTCTGAAGAAATGTCTCGATCCAGAACGTCACCCGTTCCTTCTCTCCAGAGATGCTGCCTGTCCCGCTGAGTTACTCCAGCATTTTGTGTCTATGTTCTGACACAAGACAGATGGAGTGAAGGGTCAGGCTTAGACTGGTGCCAACGACCTTGTGGATGCGTGTGAAGTGCTCTCACACTTGTGCACCGACCTCTCCCAATCACTGTGTTGCAAGTTGGATAAAGTTACGGAGAACTTTTTTACATCCTTGATACCAGGCAGAACCAGCGAGCCACGAGTATTATAGAAACATAGAAACATAGAAAATAGGTGCAGGAGTGGGCCATTCGGCCCTTCGAGCCTGCACCGCCATTCAATATGATCATGGCTGATCATCCAACTCAGTATCCCGTACCTGCCTTCTCTCCATACCCCCTGATCCCTTTAGCCACAAGGGCCACATCTAACTCCCTCTTATATCCAGCCAATGAACTGGCCTCAACTACCTTCTGTGGCAGAGAATTCCAGAGATTCACCACTCTCTGTGTGAAAAATGTTTTCCTCATCTCGGTCCTAAAGAATTTCCCCCTTTATCCTTAAACTGTGACCCCCTTGTCCTGGACTTCCCCAAAATCGGGAACAGTCTTCCTGCATCTAGCCTGTCCAACCCCTTAAGATATATAGTTTTGCCAACTGTCTCGTATTAGCCAGGACATCCCGTATTTTGGGCTAGATTGGTTTGTCCCAAGCCAATTGGGACCGCCCTTGTCCTACACAAAGCAACAAAAGCTTTTCACTGTACCTCGGCACACGTAACAATAAACTACACTAAATTAACTAAACTCTGCTCTCAGAGGTTTTGTTTTAGTTTAAGAAGGAACTGCAGATGCTGGAAAATCGCAAAAGTGCTGGAGAAACTCAGCGGGGTGCAGCAGCATCTATGGAGCGAAGGAAATAGGCAACGTTTCGGGACGAAACCCATAAGGGTTTCGGCCCGAAACGTTACCTATTTCCTATAGTGGAGATTGTTCAACTCTTTGCATGGAGCGAAGGAAATAGGCAACGTCGCCTATTTCCTTCGCTCCATAGATGCTGCTGCACCCGCTGAGTTTCTCCAGCACTTGGTTTGTGGTTCGTTAGTTACCTAAAATTACAGAGAATTTGCTGTTCAGATCGCTGGGGTTTACAGCAAAAGGATTTGAGGATAGGAGCAGGGAGGTTCTACTGCAGTTGTAGGTCTTGGTGAGACCACACCTGGAGTATTGTGTACAGTTTTGGTCTCCTAATCTGAGGAAAGACATTCTTGCCATACAGGGAGTACAGAGAAGGTTCACCAGACTGATTCCTGGGATGTCAGGACTGTCTTATGAAGAAAGACTGGATAGACTTGGTTTATACTCTCTAGAATTTAGGAGATTGAGAGGGGATCTTATAGAAACTTATAACATTCTTAAGGGGTTGGACAGGCTAGATGCAGGAAGATTGCTCCTGATGTTGGGGAAGTCCAGGACAAGGGGTCACAGCTTACGGATAAGGGGGAAATCCTTTAAAACCGAGATGAGAAGAACTTTTTTCACACAGAGCGTGGTGAATCTGTGGAATTCTCTGCCACAGAGGGTAGTCGAGGCCAGTTCATTGGCTGTATTTAAGAGGGAGTTAGATGTGGCCCTTGTGGCTAAAGGGATCAGGGGGTATGGAGAGAAGCCAGGTACAGGATACTGAGTTGGATGATCAGCCATGATCATATTGAATGGCGGTGCAGGCTCGAAGGGCCGAATGGCCTACTCCTGCACCTATTTTCCATGTTTCTATGAAACCGGAGCACCTGGAGGAAACCCACGCAGTCAAGGGGAGAACTTGCAAACTCCACACAGAGTGGCGCTGTGAGGCAGCAGCAGTTCTACCCGCTGCCCGTAAAAGACAATTCTGCCTGGAGTTTAATTGCTGCAGGTTTCGTTTCAGATCAGTTTAGTTTAGTCTTACAGGATGTCTAGGATGGTTCAGTTGCCTGAACCAAAGCTGGGACGAAACAAGGGATGTAATGCTGACACAATATAAGGCCGCATTTGGAATTTTGTGAGCCATTTTGGGCACCATATCTGAGGAAGGATGTGCTGGCTCTAGAGAGGGTCCAGAGGAGGTTTAATAGACAACAGACAATAGACAACAGGTGCAGGAGTAAGCCATTTGGCCCTTCGAGCCAGCACCGCCATTCAATGTGATCATGGCTGATCATCCCCAACCAGTACCCCGTTCCTGCCTTCTCCCCATATCCCCAGACTCCGCTATTTTTAAGAGCCCTAGCTAGCTCTCTCTTGAAAGCATCCAGAGAACCTGCCTCCACCACCCTCTGAGGCAGAGAATTCCACAGACTCACCACTCTCTGTGAGAAAAAGTGTTTCCTCGTCTCCGTCCTAATTGGCATACTCCTTATTCTTAAACTGTGGCCCCTGGTTCTGGGCTCCCCCAACATCGGGAACATGTTTCCTGCCTCTAACGTGTCCAAGCCCTTAACAATCTTATATGTTTCAATGAGATCTCCTCTCATCCTTCTAAACTCCAGTGTGTACAAGCCCAGCTGCTCCATTCTCTCAGCATATGACAGTCCCGCCATACCGGGAATCAACCTTGTAAACCTACGCTGCACTCCCTCAATAGCAAGAATGTCCTTCCTCAAAGAATGATCCCAGGAATGAGTGGGTTAACATATGATGAGCGTTTGACGGCACTGGGCCTGTACTCGCTGGAGTTTAGAAGAATGAGGGGGGACCTCATTGAAACTGACAGAATCGTGAAAGGCTTGGATCGAGTGGATGTGGAGAGGATGTTTCCACTAGTGGAAGACTCTAGGACTAGAGGTCACAGCCTCAGAATTAAAGGACGTTACTTTAGGAAGGAGTTGAGGAGGAATTTCTTTAGTCAGAGGGTGGTGAATCTGTGGAATTCTTTGCCACAGAAGGCTGTGGAGGCCAAGTCAGTGGATATATTTAAGTCAGAGGTAGATAGATTCTTGATTCATACAGGTGTTGGAGGTTATGGGGAGAAGGCAGGAGAATGGGGTTAGGAGGAAGAGATAGATGATTGAATGGCGGAGTAGACTCGATGGGCCGAATGGTTTAATTTTTTATCTTATGATTTTCTGAAACTGTCTGTGAATCTGGAGGTGTGTGTTTTCACACTTCTGTACCTCTTGCCTGATGGGAGAGGGGAGAAGAGGGAGTGAGACAGGTCCTTGCTTATACTGCTGGCCTTACCCAGGCAGCGTGAAGCAGAGACGGAGTCAATGGAAGGGGAGGTTGGTTTGCGCCATGGTCTGGGCTGCATCCACAACTCTCTGCGGTTTGTTGGGGAGAGAGGGGGGGGGGGGGGGGAGACAATTGTTGCAATGAATCTTTTCCTGCCCACTCACAACCCCGGCACTGCACAGTTCACAGGAGAAGTGGTCGGCACGGTGGAGCAGCAGGTAGAGCTGCTACCTCCCAGCGCCGGAGACCAAGAATTCGATCCTGACCACGGGCGCTGTCTGTATGGAGTTTGTACCTTCTCCCCGTGACCCGCGTGGGTTTTCTCCGGGTGCTCCGGTTTCCTCCCACACTCTGAAGACGTACAGGTTTGCAGGTTGATTCGTTTGGTGTAAGTGTAAGTGTAAAATGTCCCTAGTGTCAGGGCCATCTTAACGCATGGGCAGTTGCTCTGAGCCCTGCGAGCATAGGGGCCCCACGCTAATCTATGTATTATAACATATAACATATAACAATTACACCACGGAAACAGGCCATCTCGGCCGTACAAATCCGTGCAGAACACGTATTCTCCCCTAGTCCCATCTACCTGCACTCAGACCATAACCCTCCATTCCTTTCCCGTCCATATACCTATCCAATTTATGTTTAAATGATAAAATCGAGCCTGCCTCCACCACTTCCACTGGAAGCTCATTCCACACAGCTACCACTCTCTGAGTAAAGAAGTTCCCCCTCATGTTACCCCTAAACTTCTGTCCCTTAATTCTCAAGTCATGTCCTCTTGTTTGAATCTTCCCTACTCTCAATGGGAAAAGCTTATCCACGTCAACTCTGTCTATCCCTCTCATCATTTTAAAGACCTCTATCAAGTCCCCCCTTAACCTTCTGCGCTCCAAAGAATAAAGACCTAACTTATTCAACCTTTCTCTGTAACTTAGTTGCTGAAACCCAGGCAACATTCTAGTAAATCTCCTCTGTACTCTCTCGATTTTGTTGACATCCTTCCTATAATTGGGCGACCAAAATTGTACACCATACTCCAGAATTGGCCTGGAGTACGGTGTACAATTTTGGTCGCCCAATTATAGAATGTCACTGTAGAACATGAAAACGGAGAGGAACATCGCAAGTGTATGACGGAATATTTGCTTCGGCCTAAAGAAACAGGAAGTGTAGGGTGGGCCCCAGTCCACTGCCTATAATGCTGTTATGGACAGCCCTGCCTAGTGTGTGTGTGTGTGTAGGAGAGTGTTAGTGTGCGGGCATCGCTGGTCGGCGCGGACCTGATGGGCCGAAGGGCCTGTTTCCGCGCTGTATCTCTAAACGAAACTAAAACTAAATGGAAATAAAATCGAGGATGATATAGGGAGAGAGAAAAATAACTCACGGGCTGGAGTGAGGCTGAGAAATTTACAGGCCATTACTGCATCCACTTTACAGTCTGGAGGTTGGATGTCGTTACTTCATTACTATAGTTTCACTTTAACTCTCTTGTTGAATTTAATGGGCACCATTTTAATATTTATTGTCATTTAAAAAACTATTTCCATATTTATCAATGGCAAGTAAATCACAATCGCTGGCTGCTGCAGGCTTTATTAATTCACATTTGTATTTATAATCAGGATTAGATTCTTGCTGTAGTCCCTGCTGTCAGGCCCATGTGAGCATCTCCTGCTTATACACTCTTCCTCTAAGCAGTCTAATACCTCTGGGGATTCCCACTGGCACATCCTTCTTCAAACCTCTCCTTCACCAAAACTTTCCACTCCCCCATTGGAAGTTTAATTCAGTTTAGTTTAGGGATACAGCACGGAAACAGGCCCTTCGGCCCATCAGGTCCGCGCCGACCAGCGATCCCCGTGCACTTACACCACCCAACACACACACACACACACACACACACTAGGGACAATTTACAATTATACCGAAGCCAATTAACCTGCAAAAAATGCATGTCTCTGGAGTGTGGGAGGAAACCGGAGCGCCCGGAGAAAACCCACGCAGGTCACGGGGAGAACGTGCAAACTCCGTACAGCCAGCACACGCAGTCAGGATCGAACCCGGGACTCTGGCGCTGTGAGGTTTCTTTGTCAGTCTGCAGATGGGGCTCCACCCGAAACGTCACCAATCCCATCTCTCCAGAGATGCTGCCTGTCCCGCTGAGTTACCCCAAGCATTTTGTGTCTATCTTCGGTTTAAACCAGCATCTGCAGTTCCTTCCTACACTTGCAGAGAGAGAGAGAGGGAGGAGGACTTCGCTTATCCAGCTCCTGGTCCATCTCTTTATCCGCGTGTAGCTGCTGTTCCGGGGAGGAGATGGGTTTGGAGATTTTCACGTGGTGTGGTTGGGGGAGAGGGTGTGGGGAATGTTTTGGATTAAGACCACATCTCCTACTCCAACTAAACCTGGGCCTCTACTGCAACCCAGTGGTACGTAGAGAGAACTACAGCTGGAACAGCACCTCATATTTCACTTGGGCAGCTTACACCCCAGCATATGAACATTGACTTCTCTAACTTCAAGTAACCCTTGCTTTCCCTCTCTCTCCATCCCATCCCCTTCCCAGTTCTCCAAGTCAAGTCAAGTCTAGTCGTCACATACACATACGAGATGTGCAGTGAAATGAAAAGTGGCAAAAGCTCGCGGACTTTGTGCAAAAAGACAAACAAACAACCAAACAAACTATAAACACAATCATAAACACACACATATTCTTTTACATATTAAATATTGGAAGGAAAAACGTTCAGTAAAGTTAGTCCCTGGTGAGATAGGAGTTTACAGTCCGAATGGCCTCTGGGAAGAAACTCCTTCTCAACCTCTCCGTCCTCACAGCATGGCAACGGAGGCGTTTGCCTGACCGTAGCAGCTGGAACAGTCCGTTGCAGGGGTGGAAGGGGTCTCCCATGACTTTATTGGCTCTGGAGTTGCACCTCCTGATGTATAGTTCCTGCAGGGGGGGGCGAGTGAAGTTCCCATAGTGCGTTTGTTCGGCCGAACGCACTACTCTCTGCAGAGCCTTCTTGTCCTTGGCAGAGCAATTCCCAAACCAGATGGTAATATTTCCGGACAAGATGCTTTCCACAGCCGCCGAGTAGAAGCACTGGAGGATCCTCGGAGACACTCTGAATTTCCTCAATTGCCTGAGGTGGTAAAGGCGCTGCCTTGCCTTACTCACGAGTGCTGCGGCGTGTGATGCCCATGTCATATCCTCAGAGATGTGGACTAGATATTTAAAACAGCTCACCCTATCCACAGGATCCCCATTTATCCTCAATGGTGTGTCCAACCAGTCTTACTGTCTCCGACTACATTTTATCTCTGTTTGCTTTGTTGTTACCTTATCCCAACGAACAACTAAAGATCTATCCTTCATTGTCCTTGATCACCATTCCCATTGTCTTGGTTTCACACCTTGCACTTCCTTATCTATGTACCTCCCTCGCCCTTGACATCAGTCTGAAGGAGGGTCTCGACCCAAAACGTCACCCATTCCTTCTCCCCAGGGATGCTGCCTGCCCCGCTGAGTTACTCCAGCATTTTGTGTCTATCTGCAGCTACAGAGAGCTGTTTCAAATCCCCCTCTCCAGTTAATACTTAATAATGTGCTGGAGTAACTCAGTGGGTCAGGCAGCGTCTGTGGAGAACATGGATAGGTGACGTTTCACAGAGTGCTGGAGTAACTCAGCGGGTCAGGCAGCATCTGTGGAGAACATGGATAGGTGACGTTTCACAGAGTGCTGGAGTAACTCAGCGGGTCAGGCAGCGTCTCTGGAGAACATGGATAGGTGACCCAGGTTCGATCCTGACCTCGGCTGCTGTCTGTGTGGAGTCTGCACGTTCTCCCCGGGTGCACCGCTTCCCTGCCACATCCTGCGGGCTGGTCAGTTAATCGGCCCTCTGTAAATTGTGCCGAGTGTGTTGGGAGTGGATGTGAAAGTGGATAGCCTGGAACTAGGTGTGACCGGGTGATGGATGGTAGGCATGGACTCGGTGGGCCGAAGGGCCTGTATCCATGCTGTATCTGTCAGGTTCACCTCACACTTGAGGAACTCACCTGTTTGATGTGTGGGTGATTTTGCAATAACTGAAGATGATTTTGTCTTTATCTATTTATTCAAACATAAACCCTCCACCAGGGAAGCCAATAGTGAGTCAGGGACTCGGGGAAGAGGGTTGTAACTCAACTCTTCGAAGTAGCTGAAGTATTTGCATGTCCCTCTGGTAATAAAAACCCTGTATGTTATGTTGTTAGTGTTGAGAGGATGTCACGGGGCAGACAAAGTACCGTGATGTATGAGACCTTTATCAGCCACTTGCCAAAGACTATCGACAAACATCTTTCTCATGCAGAGATAGAGTCATTCAGACCCACAGCACGGAAACAGGCCATTCGGCCCAACTTGGCCATGCTGACCAAGATGTCCCATAAGCGAGACCCACCTGCCCACATTTGCCCCATATCAGTTCAGTCTATTGTCACGTGTACCGGGGTACAGTGAAAAGCTTTTTGTTGCGCGCTAACCAGTCAGCGGAAAGACTGCACATGATTACAATCGAGCCGTCCACAGTGTACAGATGCATGATAAAGGGAATAACGTTTAGTGCAAGGTAAAGTCTAGGCAGTCTGATTAAAGATAGTCCACCTATCTACACGATACCCTACCCACCACGAAAGACCGGGATAGAGTGGATGTGGTGAGGATGTTTCCACTAGTGGGAGAGTCCAGGACCAGAGGGCACAGCCTCAGAATAAAAGGACCTACCTTTAGAATGGAGATGAGGAGGAATTCCTTTAGCCAGAGGGTGGTGAATCTGTGGAATTCATTGCCACAGACGCAGTGGAGACCAAGTCATTGGGTTTGTTAATGGGTTCATGATGAGTGCGGGTGTCAGGGGTTATGGGGAGAAGGCAGGAGAAAGGGGGTTGAGAGGGAAAGATACCTGCTATGATTGGATGGCGGAGTAGACTCAATGGGCTGAATGGCCTAAATCTGCTCCAATGTCCCGCGGTCTATGAGCCGAGCAGACTCGCTCACTGTCCCAGTCAGGCCACTCTGCCCACGCCTGCCTGCTCTCCCCTCACTGCTGTTTCTGCGAACCTCTCTCACACACTGCTCTTGTTCATACTTCACGACGACCTGAGCAACAGGGAGAGGTTGAGGAGGCTGGGACTCTACTCCTTGGAGCGCAGGAGGATGAGGGGTGATCTTATAGAGGTGTATAAAATCACGAGAGGAATAGATCGGGTAGACGCACAGAGTCTCTTGCCCAGAGTAGGTGAATCGAGGACCAGAGGAGGTAGGTTTAAGGTCGGGGGGGGACGACGATTTAATAGGAATCTGAGGGGTAACATTTTCACACAAAGAGTGGTGGGTGTATGGAACGAGCTGCCAGAGGAGGTAGTTGAGGCAGGGACTATCCCAGCGTTTAAGAACCAGTTAAGACCTTGTCCCACTTGGAAATTATTTTGGCGACTGCCGGCGTCATTTCAGTGTCGCCGAAAGATACTGGATTGCAACCTTGTCGTGGTCGGGGAGCTTGTGTGTCTCAGTGACCCCCAGAGCTATGCCAGCGGGAGATTCCTCTCCTGTTAGGGTCTCCCATACTGGGCAGGTCGAAGGGTAGAGGCGAGACGAAGAGCAATCCACTGGTCCTCCAGGTTGGGGGTTGAACACAGGGCTAACAACCCTGTCTCATAAAACAAACATGCCAGGAGGCATAACAGGCAGGAAGTAAGTAAGTAAGTAAAAGATTTTGAACATTTCATCGCGAGAGGAATAGATCAGGTAGACGCACAGAGTCTCTTGCCCAGAGTAGGTGAAACGAGGACCAGAGGAGGTAGGTTTAAGGTCGGGGGGGGGGGAGGATTTAATAGGAATCTGAGGGGTAACTTTTGAGGCATTTTAAAATCTAGCGGCGACAAAAAAAAATGTTGCGACACTTGAAAAAACGCCGCGCGTGAATACGTGACGCGTCACGCCACATCACGCCGCGTCACGCCACATCACGCCGCGTCACGCCGCGTCACGCCGCGTCACGCCGCGTCACGCCGCGTCACGCCGCGTCACGCCGCGTCACGCCCCGTCACGCCGCGTCACGCCCCGTCACGCCGCGTCACGCCCCGTCACGCCGCGTCACGCCCCGTCACGCCGCGTCACGCCGCGTCACGCCGCGTCACGCCGCGTCACGCCGCGTCACGCCGCGTCACGCCGCGTCACGCCGCGTCACGCCACGTCACGCCGCGTCACGCCACGTCACGCCACATCACGCCGCGTCACGCCACGTCACGCCACATCACGCCACGTCACGCCGCGTCACGCCACATCACGCCACATCACGCCGCGTCACGCCGCGTCACGCCACATCACGCCGCGTCACGCCACATCACGCCACATCACGCCGCGTCACGCCACATCACGCCACATCACGCCACATCACGCCGCGTCACGCCACATCACGCCGCGTCACGCCGCGTCACGCCTCGTCACGCCACATCACGCCACATCACGCCACATCACGCCGCGTCACGCCACATCACGCCGCGTCACGCCGCGTCACGCCGCGTCACGCCACATCACGCCACATCACGCCGCGTCACGCCACATCACGCCGCGTCACGCCGCATCACGCCGCGTCACGCCACGTCACGCCACATCACGCCACATCACGCCACATCACGCCGCGTCACGCCACATCACGCCACATCACGCCACATCACGCCGCGTCACGCCACATCACGCCACATCACGCCGCGTCACGCCGCGTCACGCCACATCACGCCACATCACGCCGCGTCACGCCGCGTCACGCCGCGTCACGCCACATCACGCCTCATCACGCCGCGTCACGCCGCGTCACGCCACCTCACGCCGCGTCACGCCGCGTCACGCCACGTCACGCCGCGTCACGCCGCGTCACGCCACGTCACGCCGCGTCACGCCACATCACGCCACATCACGCCACATCACGCCACATCACGCCGCGTCACGCCGCGGCGACCGGATACATCAGTCAATGATGCCGGCAGTTGCCGAAAAAAATCGGCAAGTGTGACAGGCCCTTCAGACGGGTGCATGGATAGGACAGGTTTGGGGGGATATGGGCAGAAATGTCGGCAGATGGGAAATGTAGTTGGGTCACACTGCATCACTCTGCGACTCTGTGACGCTGTCTCCAATTCATGAACAGTTCAGATTACGAAGAACTTCTAGGGCAGGACTCCATCATAACCCCTTCTCTCAGCACTATCTTCATCCACACTGTCTCCGACCCAGCAGGAACTCTCGAGACTATTGGCAATAGTTTATTAATGTCATGTAGACCGAGTAAAGAGAAGTATCCAGACAAACCACACTGCACAATCAAGTTACACACAGACAATAGACAATAGACAATAGGTGCAGGAGTCGGCCATTCGGCCCTTCCAGCTAGCACCGCCATTCAATGTGATCATGGCTGATCATCCCCAATCAGTACCCCGTTCCTGCCTTCTCCCCATATCCCCTGACTCCACTATTTTTAAGAGCCCTATCTAGCTCTCTCTTGAAAGCATCCAGAGAACCTGCCTCCACCGCCCTCTGAGGCAGAGAATTCCACCAGACTCACCACTCTCTGTGAGAAAAAGTGTTTCCTCGTCTCCGTTCTAAATGGCTTACTCCTTATTCTTAAACTGTGTGTGTGTCCTGGTTCTGGACTCCCCCAACATTTCGGGAACATGTTTCCTGCCTCTAGCATGTCCAAGCCCTTAACAATCTTGCACTGGGTGGGAGCGGGGCAAGTGGGGGGGGGGGTGGAGGGGGAGGTGAGAAACAGCCCCTGTAACTCTGGGACAGGATGAGGAGGGGGGGGCAGAGAGATGCCTTGTGAGGGGCAGGATCCCACTCAATGCCGTTGGGTGAATCAGCAAAGCACCGCTCAGCCATCGATGCTTCCTCGTTGCCATGGTAACCAGCATCTGCTGGCTCTGGTCCAGCGATCCTTCTTAAACTGAAATGTATTTTCAACACAAAAAAAAAAAGAAAAAAGTTCTTTAATCAGGCAACACAGCCAACCTCGGCCCCAGTAAGAATCAACGCGCGCTGGATGGCAGGGTGGTGCAGCGGTAGAGTTGCTGCCTCATTGTATTGCCGGAGACCCGGGTTCGATCCAGACCACAGGAGCTGTCATGGATACATAGTTACATAGCGAAACATCACCCAGTGTTGACCACTCTCCCAATGACCACTGACTCTAGAGCCAAGGGCTTAGTAAAACTCTCTCAAAGTGTCTTTGCCTCAATAGACAATAGGTGCAGGAGCAGGCCATTCAGCCCTTCGAGCCAGCACCGCCATTCAATGTGATCATGGCTGACCATCCACAATCAGTACCCCGTTCCTGCCTTCTCCCTTGATTTGGCGAGCCCTAAGAGCTCTATCTAACGCATCCAGTGAGTCGGCCTCTGCTGGCTTCTGTGGCAGAGAATTCCACAGATTCACAACCCTCTGGGTGAAAAGGTTTTCCCTCATCTCAGTTGCAAATGGCCTACCCCTTATTCTTAAACTGTGACCCCTGGTTCTGGACTCCCCCAACATCGGGAATATTTTTCCTGCATCTAGCCTGTCCAATACCTTAAGAATTTTATATGTTTCCATAAGATCCACTCTCATCCTTCTAAATTCCAGTGAATACAAGCCCAGTCGACCCATTCTTTCATCTGACGTCAGTCCCAGGAATTAGCCTGGTTAACCTACGCTGCACTCCCTCAATAGCAAGAATGTCCTTCCTCAAATTAGGAGACCAAAGAGATATCGCTCCCTAATCCTCCCGCCCCTGTCCCCTGCATCTCCCTCCCCCCCCACCCCCCCCCCCCCCACGCGTGGCTTTGGATTCAACCCTTGTCGATAGCGTGGGATGGAACTGCAGAGGCCGCTTTACACCGAAGATCGACACGAAATGTAGGAATAACTCAGCGAGTCAGGCAGCATCTCTGGAAAGAAGGAATGGGTGACGTTTCGGGTCGAGACCCTTCTGCAGACACAATGAAGAAGGGTCTCGACCCGAAACGTCACCCATTCCTTCTCTCCAGAGATGCTGCCTGCCCAGCTGAGTTACTCCAGCTTTTTGTGTCTGTTTCGGATGTGGGAGGGACGGAGAGAGAGGGAAAGCAAGGGGTTACTTAATGTCTGCGAGCCGGCATGTCGAGGTTTGCTTTGTATCTTTATACTCTTGCCAGAAATACAGGTATGTGTCTGGAAACATAGAAACATAGATATATAGTTAATAGGTGCAGGAGGAGGCCATTCGGCCCTTCGAGCCAGCACCGCCATTCATTGTGATCATGGCTGATCGTCCCCAATCAATAACCCGTGCCTGCCTTGTCCCCATATCCCTTGACTCCACTAGCCCCTAGAGCTCTATCTAACTCTCTCTTAAATCCATCCAGTGACTTGGTCTCCATTGCCCTCTGTGGCAGGGAATTCCATAAATTCACAACTCTCTGGGTGAAAACGTTTTTTTCTCACCTCAGTCTTAAATGACCTCCCCTTTATTCTAAGACTGTGGCCCCTGGTTCTGGACTCGCCCAACATTGGGAACATTTTTCCTGCATCTAGCTTGTCCTGCCCTTTTATAATTTTATATAAGTTTCTATAAACCTCCCCCTCATCCTTCTAAACTCCAGTGAATACAAGCCTGTCCCTGAATGGATGTGGGGTGTGGAGGTGGTGGTCAGTGCGCCCCCCTCAGCTAGGAACCCTTTCCTCAGACCCATCATGTGGTGTCAGAGTTCTCATCCTTATGATCAAATGTAAGTGTGGGCCGCATCTCCTCCCTGCAGCTCTGATCCAGTGATCCCCTCAGCACCTCCACCCCTCCCTATCTCTTTACCTGATCCATTTAAACCACAATCCTGCACATCTTTAGAGGGCGGGAGGAAGCCTGAGCACCCAGGGAAAACCCACGCGATCATGACAGAAGCCCCCTGGTGGCCATCCCTGGAAGCGACAAGACACGATGCGCCACATATTGTGTGAAGTTTTGGTCGCCTAATTTGAGGAAGGACATTCTTGCAATTGAGGGAGTGCAGCGCAGGTTTACAAGGTTAATTCCCGGGATGGCGGGACTGACATATGCTGAGAGAATGGAGCAGCTGGGCTTGTACACTCTGGAGTTTAGAAGGATGAGAGGTTATCTCATTGAAACATATAAGATCGTTAAGGGCTTGGACACACTAGAGGCAGGAAACATGTTCCCGATGTTGGGGGAGTCCAGAACCAGGGGCCACACACAGTTTAAGAATAAGGAGTAACCCATTTAGAAGGGAGACGAGGAAACACTTTTTCTCACAGAGAGTGGTGAGTCTGTGGAATTCTCTGCCTCAGAGGGCGGTGGAGGCAGGTTCTCTGGATGCTTTCAAGAGAGAGCTAGATAGGGCTCTTAAAAATAGCGGAGTCAGGGGATATGGGGAGAAGGCAGGAACGGGGTACTGATTGGGGATGATCAGCCATGATCACATTGAATGGCAGTGCTGGCTCGAAGGGCCGAATGGCCTACTCCTGCCCCTATTGTCTATTGATGAACTCTGTGAGGCATCGGGCGACAATGCTGTCAACGTGTTGGCCAACGACAGAAGCCAACAGCGAACTACATCGTCTGACACACACGAGCGGACGAACGAACGGGGAGAACGTGCAAACTCCGTACAGACAGCACCCGTGGTCAGGATCGAACCCGGGTCCCTGGCGCTGCCTTCTTCTTTCCGTGTCCCTCTTGTTACAAATGTTGACATCGCTGTCATCGTCCGTCCTGAAAAGGACGCAAGCTTCCGGCGACCATCAGTGGGAGCCATCACTCGTTGCAATAGATGATGGTGGTAGCAGAATTAGCTCGGGATACGTCCAGTTTCCAGCCTCGCCACCTGGACACTTCTGCTGTGGGGCCTCTGGCGCGGTAACATAGAAACGTAGAAACATAGAAAATAGGTGCAGGAGTAGGCCATTCGGCCCTTCGAGCCTGCACCGCCATTCAATATGATCATGGCTGATCATCCAACTCAGTATCCTGTACCTGCCTTCTCTCAACTATTTTCTGTGTGCTTAAGCAAAGCAAAAATTTCATTGTCCTATACAGGGACACATGACAATAAACTCACTTGAACTTGAACTTGAACTCCATCCCCCTGATCCCTTTAGCCACAAGGCCACATCTAACTCCCTCTTAAATATAGCCAATGAACTGTGGCCTCAACTACCTTCTGTGGCAGAGAGTTCCAGAGATTCACCACTCTCTGTGTGAAAAATGTTTTTCTCATCTCGGTCCTAAAGGATTTCCCCTTTACCCTTATCCTGGACTTCCCCAACATCGGGAACAATCTTCCTGCATCTAGCCTGTCCAACCCCTTAAGAATGTTGTAAGGCAGCAACTCTACCGCTGCCCCACTGTTCGGCCCCTCTTCCTGTTGCAACACCCTCAGTCTAGCGACGGTGACCACAATGAGCAAGGAGCAGCCCTGCTGAGTCGCAGCACATGCTGGCATCTTTCGCATGTGCAGCACACGTTGGCAAAGGAAGTGGGAAGAGTCTCTTCAGTGACTTCTCAAGCCTGGCCGCTGAGTTGAAAAGTCTGCAAACCCCCTGGAAACCTGTTCGCCTGATGTCTGAGACAAACTTCAAAGGACAACCAAGTAACGGCTGGATTTAATTGTTTAGCTTAGGTTAGAGGCGCAGCGCGGAGACAGGCCCTTCAGCCCGACGAGTCCGCACCGACCAGCGATCCCCGCACAGTAACACCATCCTGCACACGCAGCCAATTAACCTGCAAACCTGCACGTCTTTGGAGTGTGGGAGGAAACCGGTGATCCCGGAGAAAACCCGCGCAGATCACGGGGAGAATGTACGGCACGATACGATACGATAGAACTTTATTTATCCCAGGAGGGAAATTGATCGGCCAACAGTCATAAAACAGAAAAACACAAAATAGATGAAGCATGAAATTAGTGACGAGCGGAAAAGATTGGGGATGTGCAAAGATTTGGGGGGGGGGGGGGGGGAGTCAGACTACCCCACGACAGAAGGGGGAGGAGTTGTACAGTGTGATAGCCACAGGGAAGAATGATCTCCTGTGGTGTTCTGTGCTGCATCTTAGTGGAACCAGTCTGTTGCTGAAGGTGCTCCTCAGGTTGACCAGTGTGTCACGGAGGGGGTGTGGGCTGTATCTGTGTGTTTGTTGCTTTAACCGACCTGTTAAGGTGCAGCAACTGAGAATGTTATTGTTCTGGTACCACTGCACGTGACAACTAAACCCTCTTGTCATCATTCTACACTTGATATTACCACAATGACATTTAAACAGCAGTTGGACAGGTACACGTGTAGGAAGGAACTGCAGATGCTGGTTTAAACCGATGGACACAAAGTGCTGGAGTAACTCAGCGGGTCAGGTAGCATCTCTGGAGGGAAGGAGTGGGTGACGTTTCGGGTCGAGACCCTTCTTCAGACTGAATGTCTGGTTAATTGGCTTGGTCTCAGTGTAAATTGTCCCTAGTGTGTGTGTAGGATAGTGTTAGTGTGCGGGGATCGCTGGTCGGTGCGGACTCGGTGGGCCGAAGGGCCTGTTTCCGCGCTGTGTCTCTAAACTGAACCCTGTCGGGCTAGCAGGGCTGTGTAGGGCCGATTGCCGGGACACGGTGACATCTGGCTCTGATCCCCACAAAGCCAATCACGTATCGAGCAGCGCCACAGATCAATGGGCCTCTGCTGCTTGGAGTCTGCTGCACAGACACAGAGAGGAAATTGTGATGTTACTCCGGCTTTTTGTGTCTATCCGCGAGAGTGGGCTGGACAACGAGTGGGGCAGCTGGTCGCGGCTCCCCTGATCTATGCTATTCCCACGCACTTATGGGCCTGTCCCACTGAGGCGACTCTTTAGGCGACTGTCAGGGACTAGTTTTACTAGCATTCACCTACGACACCTCGAGATAACCTCCGACAGCAAATGCTGTTGCCACTGTCGCCTGTGGTCGCCCAAAAGATCGCCTAAGTGGGACAGGCCCTTCAGGCTGAGGTTCGGTGCATCCTGGAGGACAACCAGTGGCTGCTGGAAGTAGGTACCAAGCACTGGGTAGAAACGGTGGAAGATAGTGGCCTTCAAATGGGGGTGGTTGGAGAAAGCATCCTGCTTGCCTGCTAGATTTTCACTTACTGTAACTGCAGGAAACATGTTCCCGGTGTTGGGGGGAGTTCAGGACCAGGGGTCACAGTTTAAGAATAAAGGGGGGGGGGCCAGTTAGGACTGAGATGAGGACAAAGTTCCTTCACCCAGAGAGTTGTGAATCTGTGGAATTCTCTGCCACAGACGGCAGTGGAAGCCAATTCACTGGATGTTTTCAAGAGATGACCGTACTACGTATTTTTCGTCGAGTGGACGATCGTGCTGGCTATAGGATCTTTGGCCCTGAGCTCCCTTCCTGTACATGATCGGCCATGATCATATTGAATGGCGGTGCAGGCTCGAAGGGCCGAATGGCCTACTCCTGCACCTATTTTCTATGTATCTATGTATCCAGTAGCTGGCTCGCCAGTGATCGAAGGCAGCTGGCACTTGCAGAGCCTAGATCCCAGTGCAGGAGAGAGTGGGGGGGGGTAAAATAAATAACAATCTGCTTGCAGCCTGGCACAGTCTAGGTGTGGACTGCTGAGACTGCAGGTGCCTGGAATTGTTGTTAACCGCAGCAGCAGCAGCAGCAGCAGCAGAGTGTTTAGTGTGCTGGTCTGTGTGATTGCATCGCTCAATATGCATTGGACAACCAACTGTTTCGGAAAGAAGGGGAAACGGTTTCAAAAAGAAAACTAATAATGATATAAAAAAAACGATAACATGAAGGAAATAAACTGAGCGTGTGCGCGTGTGGGTTTAGATGCAGGGCTGTGCTCGCACCATTAACCCGCACATACATAACAAAGAGTCCAATCAGAGATATTTAATGCAGTGCAAGGGAAGGGGGGGGGGGCGCTGCTCGTGTCTGCAGGGTTTGCTGCTCTTAATTGATCTTTTAATGCATCAGGATGAAGCTTTCAATTCTGCAGCTTATTTCATTGAATTACCAGGACCTGCACGCGATGATTTATGCAAGAGATTTGTTCCGGGGTCCCAGGGAACCTGTGCCCTGCTCCAAAACACAGCCGCTCCGCACGCAATGATGTTAAACTGCTGAAGCGATGCTGGCTGAGAGAGGCCGGTCTCTGGGTGATGCCATGTTCTTTAAACCGTGTATATTAATGCCAGCCTCCCAGTGCACAATCTCTCCTCTCTGGCCCACAGCGTGTGTGTCTGTGCGTCTGTGTCTGTGCGTGTGTCTGTGTGTTCGTGTGTGTGTGTGTCTGTGTGTTCGTGTGTGTGTTTGCGCGTGTGTGTGCCTGTGTGTGTTTGTGCATGTTTGTGTGTGTGTTCGTGTGTGTATGTTTGTGTGTGTGTGTGCGTGTGTGTTCATGTGTTTGTGTGTGCGTGTGTGTGAGCGTGTGTGAGTGCGTCTGTGTTTGTGTGTGTGTGTGCGTGCGTGTGTGTGCGTGTGTGTGTGCGTGTGTGAGTGCGTGTGTGTGTGTGCGTGTGTGCGTGCGTGTGTGTTTGTGTGTGTGTGTGCGTGTGTGTTCATGTGTTTGTGTGTGTGCGTGTGTGAGTGCGTGTGTGTGTGTTTGTGTGTGTGTGTGCGTGCGTGTGTGTGTGAGTGCGTGTGTGTGTGCGTGTGTGTGTGCGTGTGTGAGTGCGTGTGTGTGTGTGTTCGTGTGTGTGTGTGCGTGTGTGTGTGCGTGTGTGCGTGTGCGTGCATGTGTGTTTGTGTGTGTGTGTGTGTGTGTGTTTGTGTGTGTGTGTGTGTGTGTGTGTGTTCGTGTGTGCGTGTGTGAGTGCGTGTGTGTGTGTTCCTGTGTGTGTGCGTGTGTGTGTGCGTGCGTGTTGGTGCGTGTGTGTGCGTGTGTGTGCGTGTGTGTTTGTGTGTGTGTGCGTGTGTGTGCGTGTGTGCGTGTGTGTGTGTGCGTGTGTGTGTGTGCGTGTGCGTGTGCGTGTGCGTGTGCGTGCGTGTGCGTGTGCGCGTGTGTGTGCGTGCGTGTGTGTGTGTGTGTCCAGCAAAATATAAAATGGAAAAATATATATCTCTGTGTAGGAATGAACTGCAGACGCTGGTTTAAACCAACGATAGACACAAAAAAAGCTGGAGTAACTCAGCGGGACAGGCAGCATCTCTGGAGAGAAGGAATGGGTGACGTTTCGGGGCAAGCCTTCTTCAGACTGCATCTGCAGTTATTTCTTACACATCTGCTGTTCCTTCCTACACATTATTCACTATCTGCAATCTGCTTTAATGTGGCCTTACAGCCTCCAGAGCCTCGCCTTTGCTGAAAACACAACCGCTATCAGAGCACACAGAATGCCAGCTCAGGCAGCATCTCAGGAGAACATGGACAGGTGATGTTTTGGATCGGAACCCTTCTTCAGCTTAAAAATAGTCTGAAGACTGGTCCCGACCTGAACCATCACCCATCCATGTTCTCCATCGATGCTGCCCGACAAACATTAGTTCTGGAGACAAAAAGCTGGAGTAACTTAGCGGGACTGGCAGTGTCTCTGGAGGAAAGGAATGGGTGACGTTTCGGGCTGAGATCTTTCTTCAGACTGAGAATCGGGGCCCTATCTTAGCCCGAAAAGTCACCTGTTCCTTTTCTATAGAGGTGCTGTCTGTCCCGCTGAGTTACTCCAGCATTTTCTCTACAATTGGAGAGGGAGAAGAGTAGTTCGGAGGTGTCAGTGTTACAGTTGAATAAAGGGGACTATGGGGCCATGAGGGAGGAGCTGGCCAAAGTTGACTGGATAGATACACTAGCAGGGATGACAGTGGAACAACACTGGCAGGTATTTCTAGGAATAATACAGAAGGTGCAGGATCAGTTCATTCCCAGGAGGAAGAAAGATTCCAAGGGGAGTAAGGGGCGACCGTGGCTGACAAGGGACGTCAGGGACAGTATAAAAATAAAAGAGAAGAGGTACAACGTAGCAAAGATGAGCGGGAAGCCAGAGGATTGGGTAATGTTTGAAGAACAACAGAAGATAACTAAAAAGACAATACGGGGAGAAAAGATGAGGTACGAAGGTAAACTAGCCAAGAATATAAAGCAGGATAGTAAAAGCTTCTTTAGGTATGTGAGGAGGAAAAAATTAGTTAAGACCAAAGTTGGACCCTTGAAGACCGAAAAAGGTGAATTTATTATGGGGAACAAGGAAATGGCAGATGAGTTGAACAGGTACTTTGGATCTGCCTTCACTCAGGACACAAACAATCTTCCTGATATAGTAGTGGCCAGAGGATCTGGGGTGACGGAGGAACTGAAGGAAATCCACATTAGGCAGGAAATGGTGTTGGGTAGACTGATGGGACTGAAGGTTGATACATCCCCAGGGCCTGATGGTCTGCATCCCAGGGTACTTAAGGAAGTGGCTCTAGAAATCGTGGATGCATTGGTGATAATTTTCCAATGTTCTATAGACTCAGGATCAGTTCCTGTGGATTGGAGGGTAGCTAATGCTATCCCACTTTTTAAGAAAGACTGGAGAGAGAAAACAGGGGATTATAGACCAGTTAGCCTGACATCGGTGGTGGGGAAGATGCTGGAGTCAATTATAAAAGATGAAATAGCCGCACATTTGGATAGCAGTAACAGGATCGGTCCGAGTCAGCATGGATTTACGAAGGGGAAATCATGCTTGACTAATCTTCTGGAATTTTTTGAGGATGTAACTAGGAAAATGGACAAGGGAGAGCCAGTGGATGTAGTGTACCTGGACCTTCAGAAAGCATTTGATAAGGTCCCACACAGGAGATTAGTGGGCAAAATTAGGGCACATGGTATTGGGGGTAGAGTGCTGACATGGATAGAAAATTGGTTGGCAGACAGGAAACAAAGGATGAAGGGATTTGGATGAAGGGATTCAAAGTAACATTAGCAAATTTGCAGATGATGGGTGGCAATGTGAACTGTGAGGAGGATGCTATGAGAATGCAGGGTGACTTGGACAGGTTGGGGGAGTGGGCAGATGCATGGCAGATGAAGTTTAATGCGGATAAATGTGAGGTTATCCACTTTGGTAGCAAAAACAGGTAGGCAGATTACTATCTAAATGGCGTCTAGTTGGGAAAAGGGGAAGTACAACGGGATCTGGGGGTCCTTGTACATCAGTCTATGAAAGTAAGCATGCAGGTACAGCAGGCAGTGAAGAAAGCGAATGGCATGTCGGCCTTTATATCAAGAGCAGTCAAGTATAGGAACTGCAGGTCCTTCTGCAGTTGTACAGAGCCCTAGTGAGACCACACCTGGAGTATTGTGTGCTGTTTTGGTCCCCTAATTTGAGGAATGACATTCTTGCTATTGAGGGAGTGCAGCGTAGGTTTACAAGGTTAATTCCCGGGATGGTGGGACTGTTATATGCTGAGAGAATGGAGCAGCTGGGCTTGTACACTCTTGAGTTTAGAAGGATGAGAGGGTATCTCATTGAAACATGTAAGATTGTTAAGGGTTTGGACACGCTAGAGGCAGGAAACATGTTCCCGATGTTGGGGGAGTCCAGAACCAGGGGCCACAGTTTAAGAATAAGGGTTAAGGCATTTAGAACGGAGACGAGGAAACACTTTTTCTCACAGAGAGTGGTGAGTCTGTGGAATTCTCTGCCTCAGAGGGTGGTGGAGGCAGGTTGTCTGGATGCTTTCAAGAGAGAGCTAGATAGGGCTCTTAAAAATAGTGGAGTCAGGGGATATGGTGAGAAGGCAGGAACGGGGTACTGATTGGGGATGATCAGCCATGATCACATTGAATGGCGGTGCTGGCTCGAAGGGCCAAATGGCCTACTCCTGCACCTATTGTCTATTGTCTATTGTCTATTTTGTGTCAATCATCAATGTAAACCAGCATCTGCAGTTCCTTCCTATACACATTATCTGGCTCTATGCTAGACTGGATGTCTTGGCTCACCCTGCAGCAGTCTGCAGCAGTACAGTACGCATGCCAACACCATGGCTGTTAACAGGGCGCTTTGCTTGGAATGATGACTGCTGGCTGCCAGTACTGCCTGGAACATAGACTCTGTGCAACCTTAGTTCCTCATTGTCTGAATGACCGGCCAATTGCTCTCCCATTGCTGTTTTATAGCGCTATTAAAATTGTTTTGGTTTTCATTTCGTCCTTTCGTGCAACCTGGAAATTGTTTGTTCATAAACAACGCCTGCTTTCATAGAAACATAGAAAACATAGAAAATAGGTGCAGGAGTAGAGGCCATTCGGCCCTTCGAGCCTGCACCGCCATTCAATATGATCATGGCTGATCATCCAACTCAGTATCCTGTACCTGCCTTCTCTCCATACCCCCTGATACCTTTAGCCACAAGGGCCACATCTAACTCCCTCTTAAATATAGCCAATGAACTGGCCTCAACTACCTTCTGTGGCAGAGAGTTCCAGAGACTCACCACTCTCTGCGTGAAAAATGTTTTTCTCATCTCGGTTCTAAAGGATTTCCCCCTTATCCTTAAACTGTGACCCCTTGTCCTGGAGTTCCCCAACATCGGGAACAATCTTCCTGCATCTAGCCTGTCCAACCCCCTAAGAATTTTGTAAGTTTCTATAAGATCCACCCTCAATATTCTAGCGAGTACAAGCCGAGTCTATCCAGTCTTTCTTCATATGAAAGTCCTGACATCCCAGGAATCAGTCTGGTGAACCTTCATTTCAAAGATGGACACAAAACGCTCAGGGTGGCTCAGCGGGACAGGCTGCATCTCTGGCGAGAAGGGAAGTCTGAAGAAGGGTCTTGACCCGAAACGTCACCCATTCCTTCTCTCCAGAGATGCTGCCTGTCCCGCTGAGTGACTCCAGCGTTTAGAGTCAATCTTCGGTGTAAACCTGCATCGGCAGTTCCTTGCTGCACATCATTTGGTCATTTTGTGTCTGTCTTCGATGTGGGAAGGAAGATCGACACAAAATAGACAATAGGTGCAGGAGTAGGCCATTCGGCCCTTCGAGCCAGCACCGCCATTCAATGTGATCATGGCTGATCATCCCCAATCAGTACCCCGTTCCTGCCTTCTCCCCATATCCCCTGACTCCACTATCTTTAAGAGCCCTATCTAGCTCTCTCTTGAAAGCATCCAGAGAACCTGCCTCCACCGCCCTCTGAGGCAGAGAATTCCACAGACTCACAACTCTCTGTGAGAAAAAGCGTTTCCTCGTCTCCGTTCTAAATGGCTTACCCCTTATTCTTAAACTGTGGCCCCTGGTTCTGGACTCCCCCAACATTGCGAACATGTTTCCTGCCTCTAGCGTGTCCAAGCCCTTAACAATCTTATATGTTTCAATGAGATACCCTCTCATCCTTCTAAACTCCAGAGTGTACAAGCCCAGCCGCTCCGTTCTCTCAGCATATGACAGTCCCGCCATACCGCCTGCCCAAGCGGAATCTGAGGCGCTGTTCCTCCAGTTTGCATCTGGCCTCTCTCTGGCAATGGAGGAGGCCCAGGGCAGAAAGGTCAGCGTGGGAATGGGGGAAGGAGAGTCGAAGTATTTAGCCAGTGGGCCTTGGCGGGTTTCAGCGAAATGGCAATCGAGTCTATACCTGGTCTCGCTGGTGTACATGCATCAGGCCACTCTGGGAGCAGCAGATGCAGCAGATGAGGTTGGAGGAGGTGAACCTCTGTCTCACCTGGAAGGAACGCTGGGGTCCCTGGATGGAGGCGAGGGAGGAGGTATAGGGACAGGTGTTGCATCAGGGGAAAGCAGCTGAGGAGGGGGCGGGTTGGCTGGGAAGGTATGAATGAACCAGGGAGTCGTGGAGGGAGATGGGAAGATGCATCAGGTTCTTCCCGGCTGTTATCAGGCAACTGAACCGTCCTCTCACCAACCAGAGAGCGGTCCTGAAATACTGTCTACCTCATTGGAGACTGTCGGACAATCTCTGATTGGACTTTACTGAACTTTATCTTGCACTAAACCTTATTCACGTTATTCCCTTATCATGTATCTGTGCACTGTGGACGGCTCGATTGTAACCATATATTGTCTTTCCGCTGACTGGATCAGCACGCAACAAAAGCATTTCACTGTACCTCGGTACACGTGACAATAACCTAAACTGAACTCGTTTAGGAAGGAACTGCAGATGCTGGTTTAAACCAAAGATTGACACACAAATCGCTGGAGTAACTCAGCGGGCCTGGCAGCATCTCTGGAGAGGAGTGGGTGACGTTTCGGGTGGAGACCCTACTTCAGACTGAGAGTCGGGAGGAGGAGGGGGAGATTCAGAGATAAGGAAGTGTAAGGTGTGAGAAGGAGACATCAAAGAGGTTGGAGATCAAGGAAAAAATGGAGAGCCAACCAGCCCCCTCCTCAGCTACTGTTAGCTAGGAGGGTCTCGAAACGTCACCCATTCCTTCTCTCCAGAGATGCCGCCTGTCCCGCTGAGTTACTCCAGCTTTTTGTGTCCATCTTCGGTGTAAACCAGCATCTGCTGTTCCTTCCTGCACATGAAACAACAAAGTAAACAGGAATAAAATGGAATCAGGGACAGTCAGACTGAACTGGAGAGGGAAAGCAAGGGTTGCT
Organism: Amblyraja radiata; assembly: GCF_010909765.2. Classification (NCBI taxonomy): domain Eukaryota; kingdom Metazoa; phylum Chordata; class Chondrichthyes; order Rajiformes; family Rajidae; genus Amblyraja; species Amblyraja radiata. The sequence continues at coordinate 25,158 of NW_022630929.1, forward strand.
ATCTCTGCCGAGACTGTAAATGTAACGTTATTGGGGCTTTGCAAGCTATTGATTTCCCTGCCTTTGTTCTAATGTGTTCCAGCACAATGTGAAGACATCGCCATGGTCCCGGCTCAAGAGTTGTCCAGCATTCTGAAGCAAGGCTACCTGGAGAAGAAGCGCAGAGGTACAGTGCAGAGAAACTGAATCAGGGTCTCGACCCCAACCTTCTCTCCAGAGATGCTGCCTCATCTCCGTTCGAAAAGTGTTTCCTCATCTCCCTTCTAGATGGCTTACCCCTTATTCTTAAACTGTGGCCCCCTGGTTCTGGACCATACTCACGAGGAAACACTTTTTCTCACAGAGAGTGGTGAGTCGGTGGAATTCTCTGCCTCTGCTGGTGGCCGGTTCTCTGGATGCTTTCAAGAGAGAGCTAGATAGGGCTCTTAAAAATAGCGGAGTCAGGGGAGAAGGCAGGAACGGGGGGTACTGATTGGGGATGATCGGCCATGATCACATTGAATGACGGTGCTGACTCGAAGGGCCGAATGGCCTCTACTCCTGCACCTATTGTCTATTGTCATGACCATACTCTTTGGGCGACCATGTCGCAGGGTGACATGGCCTGTACGGTCGTGAGTGGTCACCCAAAGAGTCGTACCTTTTTCTGGTCGCCGCTGGATTTTCAACGCGATGAAAAATGTTGGAGACCTGCCGCGACCATGATGGGTGCCGGCAAGTCGGCGAAAAAAATCGCGTAAGTGGGACAGGCCCTTAATTCTTTCCACTTCATTTCATTGGGGAAGGAACTGGGGAGGTAAATGGATTACTTCACTCCACCCCCCCCCCCCCTCCCCCCCCTCCCCTCCCCAAATAAATGTACAATTTAAACGTGCACTCAGAACAATAAAGATACCATCTAAAAACCACTTATGAAAAACTAGCAGCTGCTGCAGCCCAGTGTGTGCTGGATCTATATTAGAGAGATGGTGGAAAAGATGGGAGATGAGATTTAGCAGGTTGATGCCAGAACTGTGTCGCTGAAGCATTCAGGGAGATTAGAGGGGGCGGTATTCACACGTTCTGATGTTCTAGGAGCAGAAATAGGCCATTCGGCCCATCGAGTCTACTCCGCCATTCAATCATGGCTGATCTATCTCTCTCTCCTAACCCCATTCTCCTGCCTTCTCCCCATAACCCCTGACACCCATACTAATCAAGAACATATCTATCTCCGCCTTAAAAATACCTACTGACTTGGCCTCCACAGCCTTATGTGGCAAAGAATTCCACAGATCCACCACCCTCTGACTAAAGACATTTCTCCTCATCTCCTTCCTAATGGTCCGTCCTTGAATTCTGAGACTGTGACCTCTGGTCCCAGACTCTCACACTAGTGGAAACTCCACATCCACTCCATCCAGGCCTTTCACCATGCTGTATGTTTCAATTAGGTCCCCCCCCCCCCCCTCATTCTTCTAAACTCCAGGCCCAGTGCCGACAAACGCTCATCATAGGTTAACCTAACTCATTCCTGGGTTCATTTTAGTAAACCACCCCTCTGGACCCTCTCCAGAGCCAGCACATGCTCCTTGCGCAGATACAGGCCCCAAAATTGCTCACAATACTCCAAACGCTGCCTGGCCAGCGCCCCTGTAGAGCCTCAACATTACATCAGACATCAGTCCGAAGAAGGGTTTCGGCCTGAAACGTTGCCTATTTCCTTCGCTCCATAGATGCTGCAGCACCCGCTGAGTTTCTCCAGCACTTTTGTCTTCCTTTGATTTTCCAGCATCTGCAGTTCTTTCTTAAACACATTACATCCTTGTTTTTGTGTATAAGCCCTCTTAAGGCTGGATGCAGGAAGATTATTCCCGATGTTGGGGAAGTCCAGAACTAGGGGTCACATTTTAAGGATAAGAGGGAAGTCTTTTAGGACCGAGATGAGAAAATCATTTTTCACACAGAGAGTGGTGAATCCGGGGAATTCTCTGCCACAGAAGGTAGTTGAGGCCACAGTTCATTGGCTATATTTAAGAGGGAGTTAGGTGTGGCCCTTGTGGCTAAAGGGATCAGGGGGTATGGAGAGAAGGCAGGTGCAGGATACCGAGTTGGATGATCAGCCATGATCATATCGAATGGCGGTACAGGCTCGAAGGGCCGAATGGCCTACTCCTGCACCTATTGTCTATGTTTCTATGAAATACATGCGAGCATTGAGTTTGCTTTCTTTACTACCGAGCCCAATTCTGCTCCTGGTTCATCCCCGTGAGGTCAGCGGGCAACCTGGTCCCAGTGAGGACGTGAGGAGGTGATCGACAATGACAACAGGCGTGGTGACTGCGGTTGGGGGAGGTACGATCCCTGTGTCGTTATTTTTATTTTGCCCAGAAGGTCGGAGCGAGACAATGTGGAGATCAGTCGAATAGATTTTTCCTGCAATCTTTAGCCTGCGAAGAGCGTTTCTTAGTTAATTAGCACAATCTGCCTTTGTTGTCCAAGGCTTTATCTCTTGCCATCACATTTCTAGCTTTCACAAAATTTCACAGTCAATTTGAAAGATGCTCATGTCTCCCAGTATTTCCTCAGAGGCCGATTCTTTCCTTAACGGCATTATATTGTTTCTTTCTGATCTACACACTCCATTACCCTGCAAGACATCGCAGATTAAACATAGTGTTCATTGCACAGGGGAGTTGCAGAGGGCGCCATCCTTTCTTGAAAGCTAATTAAGATAAACATTTTTAGCGAGAGACAAAGGGCTCGAAGCCGGATCCAACCTATGCTGTCTCTGTGCTTTCACACCACCCCCACCCACCTCTCCGACCAGCCCACAACTCAGTCCCTCCCCCTCTGCCTCCCTGCCACCTATCACTGCCCCTCTGAAGAAGTGAATCATAGAGTCAAACAGGCCCTTCGGCCCAGCTCGCCCACACTGGCCAACATGCCCCAGCTACACTAGTCCCACCTGCCTGCGCTTGGTCCATATCCCTCCAAACCTGTCCTATCCATGTACCTGTCCAACTGTTTCTTAAATGTTGGGATAGTCCCTGCTTCATCTCTTCACCTCATATCTCCTCCGGCAGCTCGTTCCATACACCTGACCACCCTGTGTGTGATGAAGTTACCCCTCAGATTCCCATTCAATCTTTTCCCATTCACCTTGAACCTATGTCTTCCAGTCCTTAAAATTCCCCCTAATCTGGGTAAGATACTCGACCTGATCTATTCCTCTCATGATTTGCACCTGGATGTGAGGGGGGAAATTTAAGGTGGGGCGGTGGGAGGGGGGAGGAAGATTTAATAGGAATCTGAGGGGTAACTTTTTTTTGTACAGAGGGTGGTGGGTGTATGGAACGAGCTGCCAGAGGAGGTATCTGAGGCTGGGACTATCCCAACGTTTAAGAAACAATTGGACAGGTTTGTGGATAGGACAGTTTTAGAGGGATATGGGCCAAACGCTAGTGTAATAATAATAATGATGGATGGGATTTATATAGCGCCTTTCTAATACTCAAGGCGCTTTACATCGCATTATTCATTCACTCCTCAGTCACACTCGGTGGTGGTAAGCTACTTCTGTAGCCACAGCTGCCCTGGGGCAGACTGACGGAAGCGTGGCTGCCAATCTGCGCCTACGGCCCCTCCGACTACCACCTATCACTCACACACATTCACACACATTCACACACAGGCAAAGGTGGGTGAAGTGTCTTGCCCAAGGACACAATGACAGTATGCACTCCAAGCGGGATTCGAACCGGCTACCTTCCGGTCGCCAGCCGAACACTTAGCCCATTGTGCCATCTGTCGTCCCAACAGTAGGTGGGACTAGTGTAGGTGGGACTAGTGTAGGTGGGGCATGTTGGTTGGCATGGGTAAGTTGGGCCGAAGGGCCTGTTTCCACGCTGTATCACTCTATGACTCTCAGACTGGTTGTGGGAGGTTGGAGAGAATTGGAAAAGAGATGGTGGGGACGGGACAAAGCCTGGCAAGTGATAGATGGATATAATCACAGGGTCATAAGGAATAGTAGAATTAGGCCATTCGGCCCATCAAGTCTACTCCGCCATTCAATCATGGCTGATCTATCTCTCCCTCCTAACCCCATTCTCCTGCCTTCTCCCCATCACCCCTGACACCCGTACTGATCAAGAATCTATCTATCTCTGCTTTAAAAATATCCACTGACTTGTGGCCTCCACAGCCTTGAATTCCGGAAAATAATTCCACAGATTCACCACCCTCTGACTACAGACTAATTGAGGGGGGGGGGGGGGTTGACTTTTTAATCACCAGCCCAAATCTTGGATGGGTGTTGGCTTTTGTCTGATACGTCTCCTATGGACCACCCGGATATTTCTCCAGACTAGAGGCAATGTACAGGCAAAGGTGAGGTGGATGTGGGTGGAGACCAGAGGCAAGCTCAAGGTTGACCACCCCGTCAGACAGGGACCTCCCACCAGCAGTGGGAGCCCTATCTAGCTCTCTCTTGAAAGCATCAAAAGAACCTGCCTCCACCGCCCTCTGAGGCAGAGAATTCCACAGACTCACCACTCTCTGTTTCCTCGTCTCCGTTCTAAATGGCTTACTCCTTATTCTTAAACTGTGGCCCCTGGTTCTGGACTCCCCCAACATCGGGAACATGTTTCCTGCCTCTAGCTTGTCCAAACCCTTAACAATCTCAGATGTTTCAATGAGATCTCCTCTCATCCTTCTAAACTCCAGAGTGTACAAGCCCAGCTGCTCCATTCTCTCAGCATATGACAGTCCCGCCATCCCGGGAATTAACCTTGTAAACCTACGCTGCATTCCCTCAATAACAAGAATGTCCTTCCTCAAATTAGGGGACCAAAACTGCACACAATACTCCAGTTGTGGTCTCAGTAGGGCTCTGTACAACTGCAGAAGGACCACTTTGCTCCTATATTAGATTCCTCATGTTATAAAGGCTAACATGCCATTCGCTTTCTTCACAGCCTGCTGTACCTGCATGCTTACTTTCATAGACTGATGTACAAGGACCCGCAGATCCCGTTGTCCTTCCCCTTTTCCAAACTAGACGCCATTTAGATAGTAATCTGCCTTCCTGTTTTTGCTACCAAAGTGGATAACCTCACATTTATCCGCATTAAAGGGTGGAGGGGGGGGGGGGGGGGGGGGGGGGGGGAGAGCTTAGGAGGACCTGCAGCGCGATACTTTGTTAGCGCCTTTTGTCTAGCGACTATTTGCATACCTTGTGTAGGCAAAGCAAAGAATATCACAATGAAAACAATTCACTCGTTCATCTCCATCCTGGTCCATCCCCGCTGCTCCTGTGGGTCAACTTTCCCAATCCCGATGTTGGTGTATGTTTAATTCTCCTTTCCTTCCAGATCACAGCTTCTTCGGTTCGGAGTGGCGGCGTCGATTCTGCGCGCTGAACACCAACATATTCTACTACTACGGCAGTGAGAAAGGTAGGCCCACCGACCTTGAAACCTTGCCCACGCCCCAATGTGATCATTGTGGAATTCATTTAGTATGGGTTGGGTTGCATTGGTATTGGTACACAACGCCACAGGAGATCCTTGTTCCCCGTGGCCATCAAACTGTACAACCCCTCCCCCTTCTGCTTCTTCTTGCGTATGGCGTGCACAGCCTAAAGTTGTTGGACAACTTGTTCTATTTGATCTTATTTGATTGTGCACGTCGGGTTGATTGCATTCGTCGAAACAGGGCGGACCACGTGAAGGTTGTAATCTTCCACCCCCCTCCCCCTTCTGTTGTAGGGGTAGACTGACTAGCCCCTCCCCCCCCCCCCCCCCCCAATATTTGCATATCCCCAATCCTTTCCACTCGTGACTTTAATTTCATGTTTCATGTATTTTGTGCTTTTGTGTCTTTATGACTGTTTGCAGATCAATTTCTCTGCTGGGATAAATAAAGTTCTATCGTATCGTATCGCCGCAGACGGCGGTGGAGGCCAAGTCCATGGATATTTTTAAGGCAGAGATAGATAGATTCTTGATAAGTACGGGTGTCAGGGGTTACGGGGAGAAGGCAGGAGAATGGGGTTAGGAGGGAGGGATAGGTCAGCCATGATTGAATGGCGGAGTAGACTTGATGGGTCGAATGGCCTATTTCTACTATCACTTATGAACGGGATATCATTTGCAATGTTTCAAGCGAGAGCTAGATAGAGCTCTTAAAGATAGCGGAGTCAGGGGATATGGGGAGAAGGCAGGAACGGGGTACTGATTAGGGATGATCAGCCATGATCACATTGAATGGCGGTGCTGGCTTGAAGGGCTGAATGGCCTACTCTTGCACATGTTGTCTATTGTCTATTGTCTATTGTCTATAGAGATTAAAATTCTCTTTAAGACTTTAGGAATGCAGTGTGGAAACAGGCCCTTTGGCCCACCGAGTCCGCGCCGACCTGCGATCACCTTGTACACAGCACTATCCTACACACACACTAGGGACAATTTACAATTGTTACCAAAGCCAATTAACCCACAAACCTGTAGGTCTTTAGAGTGTGGGAGGAAACCGGAGCACCCGGAGAAAACCCACGAGGTCACGGGGAGAACGTACATTGGTGTGACTACCCCATTGTGAGTCTGGGATGAATGAGAGCCGTCAGCTGGGCTAATGATACAGGCACACTATCGAGGGGTCAGGGAGAGTATTACAGCACAGGGCTGGAAGTGAAACAGTTCTATCGCCCAGGGCCGGGGCCCTTCATCACAATCAAGCATCGGTATTTCCCAAGATAGACACAAAATAGCTGGAGTAACTCAGCGGGACAGGCAGCATCTCTGGAGAGAAGGAATGGGTGACATTTTGGGTCGAGACCCTTCTTTGGTATTTCCCAAACAACCAAGATTCAAGATTCAAGAGAGTTTATTGTCATGTGTCCCAGATAGGACAATGAAATTCTTGCTTTGCTTCAGCACAACAGAATATAGTAGGCATTGACTCCAGAACAGATCAGTGTGTCCATATACCATTATATAAATATATACACACATGAATAAATGAACTGATAAATAAACCAGAGAGCGGTCCTGAACTACCATCTACCTCATTGGTGACCCTCAGACAACCCTTGACCAGACTTTGCTGGCTTTACCTTGCGCTAAACGTTATTCCCTTATTGGGACACTCAGAAGATCATTGGGACACCACTACCAGCCTTGGAGGGCATCTACCACACACGGTGCCTCAGGAAGGCCGTCAGCATCCATAAAGACTCCTCACACCCTTGTAACGGACTGTTCGAACTACTTCCCTCCAGCAGACGTTACAAGGCCTTCTACTCCCGAACCTCCAGACTAAGAAACAGCTTTATTCCCAGAGCTATAGCGGCTCTGAACCGGCCCTGCTGAGTGCCCCCCATCCCCATCCCCACTGGACTGTCTCCCTCGGATGGTCACGTCCCACAGACACATCTGCACTTTAGTCTGTTGAACTATTTTGACTGAAGAAGGGTTTCGGCCCGAAACGTCGCCTATTTCCTTCGCTCCATAGATGCTGCTGCACCCGCTGAGTTTCCCCATCAATTTTGTGTACCTTTGACTCTTTTACTGTTCTTTTTACAATCCATGTTCTCGGGATATCTAAATATCTAAATCAATATTTTATTAGTTATTTATGTTATGACATCGGAAGCTGCAGACCAAATCTCGTTGCGTTTATGTGCAATGACAATAAAATATATTATTATTATTATTATTATTATTATATTATTATCATGTATCTCTGCACTGCAAACGGCCCGAGTGTAATCATTTGTTGTCTTTCTGCTGACTGGCTAGCGCGCAACAAAAGCTTTTCACTGTACCTCTCACTGGAGATTTGTTCGCTGGGACCGAGAGGAACGTCTAAATCCTTACTTATCCCGGGACCCTCTCGAGATGACGATGTTTTCTTGCAGATAAGCAGCAGAGAGGCGCGTTCTACGTGCACGACGCCTACCTGCTTCAAAACCTCCGGAAAGATCCCAAGAAAAACTGTTGTTTCGAGGTGAAGAGTGTGGACAGGAAGGTGTACCAGGTAAGCATCACCTGTTGCAGGTAGAGTGGTCACCTTACTGGGGGGTGGTGGGAATGGTTGATTTTCACTAGCAAGGTACTCGCTGGGATGTAGAAGATTGTTCAAGTTCAAGTGAGTTTATTGTCATGTGTCCCTGTATAGGACAATGACATTCCAATGAGGGGGAATCTTATAGAAACGTACAAAATTCTTAATTTATTATTATTATTATTATCGGTGTTGCCAGCATTACGCGCTATTCTACGTAACATCGAATGGTGAAGCCTTTTCCACGTTATCCCCCTTATCTCACCCACTCCCTACAAACCAGGGGGCAATTTGCAGAGGGGCTAGAAACCTACAAACCCGCGCATCTTTGGGATGCGAGAGGAAAGGTTTACATGAATGAAGGATAGAAACTTTCCTCGTTGCCTGTTTCCTTCGCTCCATAGACTCGGCTTGTACTCGCTAGAATTTAGAAGATTGAGGGGGGATCTTATAGAAACTTACAAAATTCTTAAGAGGTTGGACAGGCTAGATGCAGGAAGATTGTTCCCGATGTTGGGGAAGTTCAGAACAAGGGGTCACAGTTTAAGGATACGGGGGAAATCTTTTAGGATCGAGATGAGAAAATTTATTTTCACACAGAGAGTGGTGAATCTCTGGAATTCTCTGCCACAGAAAATAGTTGAGGCCACAGTTCATTGGCTATATTTAAGAGGGAGTTAGATGTGGCCCTTGTGGCTAAAGGGATCAGGGGGTATGGAGAGAAGGCAGGGATGGGATACTGAGTTGGATGATCAGCCATGATCATATTGAATGGCGGTGCAGGCTCGAAGGGCCGAATGGCCTACTCCTGCACCTATTTTCTATGTTTCTATGTTTCTAAAAGCTTCAGTGAGAGTTGCAGACTGATCAATCTTTCTTCCACTCCCCAGTTCACTGCTCTGAGCGTGCGGGAGGCCAAGGAGTGGGTGGAAGACATCTTGTTTGTGTTGAAAGGTAAGTGAGCGCGCTGACAAATCCCGCACAAGACCCCCAGACATCGTCAAGTGAAGGGAGATAAAAAATGCTGGAGAAACTCAGCGGGTGAGGCAGCATCTGTGGAGCGAAGGAGCAGGTGACGTTTCGTGTCGAGACCCTTCTTCATCAAATGAAGGTTGCCAGGTGAAGCAAGGCCAGACCACAGAGCATAATTCTACAGATGGGACTCAGTCACAGAGTCACACAGGCCCTTCGGCCCTACTCCTCCCTGCCGACCAACATGTCCCGTCTCCGTTAGTTCCATTTGCCCAAACCCCTCTAAACCTTTCCTATCCATGTACCTGTACAAGTGTCCTTTAAATGCTGTTATGATCCCTGCCTCAACTACCTCCTCTGGCAGCTTGTTCCATACACCCACTGTGTGGAAAAGTTGCCCCTCAGGGCAACAGGGCAATTTGTCTTCTTCTGACTGTCGAAGGGGAATTTATAGTTTAGGCTTCAGAGATACAGTACGGAAACAGGCCCTTCGGCCCACCGAGTCTGTGCCGACCAGCGATCCCCGCACACTAGCACTGTCCGACACATGAGGGGCAACTAATGGCTTTTACCAAAGGCATTTAACCTACAAACCTGTATGTATTTGGAGTGTGGGAAGAAACCGGAGCACCCGGAGAAAACCCACGTGGTCACAGGGAGAACATGCAAACTCCGTGCAGGCAGCAGCCATAGTCAGGATCAAACCCGGGTCTCTGGCGCTGTATGGCAGCAACTCTACCGCTGCACCACCTACATAAGACACAAAGTGCTGGAGTAACTTAGCAGGTCAGGCAGGATCTGTGGAGAACATTGAGGGGTGACGTTTTGGGTCGGGTCCCATCATTCGTAGCATCATGTCAGGCCAATCAAAGCAACATTCATGAACCCGCCTCTTCTCTCACACCTCCACCTGGCCTTACTCACCCTTGTTCAACACAATGCCTCTCCTCACCAACCTTCTGTGGGATCAATATTCTCGTCAATCTCTTCAATGGGACCTTCCCAGCTCCTCCATCAACAATTCGCATTGGAAGACCAAGTTTAAAGGAGATGTGCGGGGCAAGTTTTTTTTTTTTTACACAGAGGGTGGTGGGTGCCTGGAACGTGTTGCCTGGGGTGGTGGTGGTGGAGGCAGATACTATAGTGGCATTTCAGAAGCTTTTGGATAGGCACATGGATATGCAGGGAATGGAGGGATATAGATCACGTACAGGCAGATGAGAATTGGTCTTGTCATCAAGTTGGCGTAGATAATGTGGGCGGAACCTGTTTAGCTTGGTTGAAAGATACAATTCGGAAACAGGCCCTTCGGCCCATCCAGTCCATGCCAACCAGCGATCCCCGAACAATAACACTGCCCAACACACACTAGGGACAATTTTGCATTCATACCAAGCCAATTAACCCACAAATCTGTACATTCCCAAGTTCACAATTTATAGGAGTAGAATTAGGCCATTCGGCCCCTCGAGTTTACACCGCCATCCAATCATGGCTGATCTCAGCCTCCCAATCCCATTTTTCTGCCTTCTCCCCATAACCTTTGAGACCCGTTCTAATCAAGAATTTGTCTATCTCTGCCTTAAGAAATACCCACTGACTTGGCCTCCACAGCCCTCTGTGGCAATGAGTTCCACAGATTAACTAACCTCGGTCTATGTCTTTGGAGTGTGGGAGGAAGCCGAAGATCCCGAAAAACCCACGCAGGTCACGGGGAGAAGGGCCAGGCATGCACCCGTAGTCAGGATCGAACCCGGGACTCTGGCGCTGCAAGGCAGGAGCTCTACCGCTGCACCACTGTGCCGACCCCTGTTCTTGTACGACACTGCGTAGGAAGGAGCTGCAGACACTGGTTTAAACCGAAGATAGACACAAAAAGCTGGAGTAACTCAGCGGGACAGGCAGCATCCCGGGAGAGAAGGAATGGGCGATGTTACGGGTCGAGACCCATCTTCAGACTACACCAGACTGATTCCTGGGATGTCAGGACTTCCATACGAAGAAAGACTGGATCGACTCGGCTTGTACTCGCTAGAATTTAGAAGATTGAGGGGGGATCTTATAGAAACTTACAAAATTCTTAAGAGGTTGGACAGGCTAGATGCAGGAAGATTGTTCCCGATGTTGGGGAAGTCCAGAACAAGGGGGTCACAGTTTAAGTATAAGGGGGAAATCTTTTAGGACCGAGATGAGAACATTTGTTTTCACACTGAGAGTGGTGAATCTATGGAATTCTCTGCCACAGAAAGTAGTTGAGGCCAGTTCATTGGCTATATGTAAGAGGGAGTTAGATATAACATTTAGCCCTTGTGGCTAAAGGGATCAGGGGGTATGGAGAGAAGGCAGGTACAGGATACTGAGTTGGATGATCAGCCATGATCATATTGAATGGCGGTGCAGGCTCGAAGGGCCGAATGGCCTACTCCTGCACCTATTTTCTATGTTTCTATGTTACTGTCTATACTGTTCCATATTAGAAACATAGAAACATAGAAAATAGGTGCAGGATATTACATGATCTAAGCAGCATCCAAAGACAATATCAATAGTCATTTGGATACAGAGTGTGTCTGTGTGATCTCAATACAACAGGTCGATGGCAGAGTGTCGGAGTGCCCACTGGGTTTTAATAAATAGCAATATTTCTGTATGTCAGCACAGTTTAAGTAAGTTTTAAATCACTCTTATCTGCATCCTTTGCTTCCTTAAATAAATTGTAATTTGACTTTCTTTTTAAATCGCATTTACTTTCCAATTAAATTTTAAATGAGCAAGGTCCATCTTTCCCTCTAAAACCCCAGTGAGGTGAATATTAGTCAGCGCTGGAAATTTCACTTTCTAATTAAACATGGTTCCATTGATTAAGGCAATAAAAGTTTGAAGTTTGCCGCTAATTAAAAACAATTTCTGGCGGAGTTGCTTCAGCCCCGTGTGCCTGAGGTTCATCTCTTTTGGCATGTTTTCCTCTGTTTAGTTCACTTTACTTTAGTTGGTAGATAATGCGCAGAAACAGGCCCTTCAGCCCCACCGGGTCTGCGCCGACCAGCGATCCCCGCACACTAACACTATCCTGCACACACACACACACTAGGGACAATTTTACATTTTTTTACCAAAGTCAATTAACTTACAAACCTGCACGTCTTTGGAGTGTGGGAGGAAACCACAGCACCCGGGGAAAACCCACGCAGGTCACGGGGAGAACGTGCATACTCCGTACAGACAGCACCCGTAGTCAGGATCGAACCCCGGGTTCTCTGGCGCTGTGGGGCAGCGACTCTGCCCCTGCGCCGCCCTGAAGCCGCTCCGTCTCGGAGTTCTACAGACTAGAGGACAGAGTATGTCCCCCAACCCTGATCACTCCTTAGACCACTGTACCATAGAGTGATACAGCATCGAAACAGACCCTTCGGCCCAACTTATCCATGCTGACCTAGTTGTCCACTGCAGTTCTGGTCGCCTCATTACAAGGGCGGCTCAGCGGGTAGAGCTGCTGCCTCACAGCGCCAGACACCCGGGTTCAATCCTGACTGCGGGTGCTGTCTGTGTGGAGTTTGCACGTTCCCCCCGTGACCTGCGTGGGTTTTCTCCGGGTGCTCCGGTTTCCTCCCACACTCCAAAGACGTACAGGCTTGTAGGCTAATTGATTTCTGTAACGATTGTAGGTTGTCCCTAGTGTGCGTCGGACGAAGTTAGTGTCCGGGAATCGCTGGTCTGCGCAGATGCGCAGTACCTCTAAAATAAAAATGCAAGGGTACAGGGCATCTTCCCCGCCCCTAATCCCCACCCATTGGCAGGAAGAGTGAGCACAGTGGCAATTATAGGGTGATACAGTGTGGAAACAGGCCCTTCAGCCCAACTTGCCCACACCGACCAACATGCCCCATCAACACCAGACCCACCTGCCTGCATTTGGCCCATATCCCTCCAAACATACCCTACACATGTACCTGTCTAAATATTTCTTAAACATGAAATTGAACTATTCACAGAGAAATGTGAGGTGTTGCATTTTGCAAAGTCTAACACGGGCAGGTACATACACAGTGAATGGTAGGCCTCTGGGTAGTGTTGTAGAGCAGAGGGATCTAGGAGTACAGGTGCGTGGTTCCTTGAAGGTGGAGTCGCAGGTGGCTAGGGTGGTCAAAAAGGCTTTGGTCACATTGGCCTTCATCAGTCAGAGTATTGAGTATAGAAGTTGGGAGGTCAGGTTGCATTTTTGTCAGACGTTGGTGAGACGGCATTTCGAGGATTGTGTTCAGTTCTGGGCACCGTGTTATAGGAAAGATGTCTTCAAGCTGGGGAGGCTACAGAGAAGATTTACAAGGATGTTGCCGGGGCTCGAGGGTGTGAGCTACAGGGAGAGGTTGAGTAGACTGGGTCTCTATTCCTTGGAGCGCAGGAGAATGAGGGGTGATCTTGTAAAGATGTATAAAATCATGAGAGGAATAGATCTGGTAGATACAGAGTCTCTTGCCCAGAGTAGGGGAATCGAGGACCAGAGGACATAGGTTTAAAGTGAAGGGGGAAAGATTTAATAGGATCCTAACTTTTTCATACAAAGGGTGGTAGATGTATGGAACAAGCTGGCGGAAGAGGTAGTTGAGATAGGTATTAGCGCAATGTTTAAGAAGCATTTAGACAGGTACGTGGATAGGACAGAGGAGAAAGAATGGTCTCGACCTGAAACATCACCTATTCATTCCTTTTCTCCAGGGATGCTGCCTGGCCCACTGAGTTACTCCAGCTTTTTGTGTCGATCTGACATGAGTGGGATATGGGCCAAATGTAGGCAGGTGGGACTAGTGCAGCATCAATTTCCCTCCTGGGATAAATAAAGTTCTATCGTATCATATAGATGGGGCATGTTGGTCGGCGTGGGCAAGTTGGGCCGAATGGCCTGTTTCCACGCTGTATCACTCTATGACTTCCAAGACAGACGTGAAGCTCACCGTTTGACCTGTTTTTACAAAATGTTAAATGGTCAGCTCGACATAGATTACAAGACCTACACCAAACCCAAACCAATTAGGAGCAGACGAGGACATTCGATCCAATTTGTGATCCCAGCTACAAAGACAGATGTGTACAGCAATTCGTACTTCCCCCGCACAATTAAAGCATGGAATAATCTCCACCCAACTATAGTTACCCAACCAGATGCAACTAAATTTAAAGTAGCTCTTTCTTCCCAATAACCCTTTCTGGCTTAAGCCCTCCCTTCACCGCCTCCAGTTTCAATTCCATTTGGAATATTTTGGAGGACCAAGAAACCAAGAACCAAGATATGAAGAAAGACTGGATAGACTCGGCTTGTACACGCTAGAATTTAGAAGAATGAGGGGGGATCTTATAGAAACTTACAAAATTCTTAAGGGGTTGGACAGGCTAGATGCAGGAAGATTGTTGAGGACCGAGATGAGAAAAACATTTTTCACACAGAGAATGGTGAATCTCTGGAATTCTCACACACAATACGTAATACGTCAAGTCAAGTCACTTTTATTTCTATAGCACATTATTCTTGCCATAGAGGGAATACAGAGAAGGTTCACCAGACTGATTCCTGGGATGTCAGGACTTGCATATGAAGAAAGACTGGATAGACTCGACTTGTACTCGCTAGAATTTAGAAGATTGAGGGGGGACCTTACAGAAACGTACAAAATTCTTAAGGGGTTGGACAGGCTAGATGCAGGAAGATTGTTCCCGATGTTGGGGAAGTCTAGAACAAGGGGTCACAGTTTAAGGATAAGGGGGAAATCTTTTAGGACCGAGATGAGAAAAACATTTTTCACACAGAGAGTGGTAAATCTGTGGAACTCTCTGCCACAGAAGGTAGTTGAGGCCAGTTCATTGGCTATATTTAAGAGGGAGTTAGATGTGGCCCTTGTGGCTAAAGGGATCAGGGGGTATGGAGAGAAGGCAGGTACAGGATACTGAGTTGGATGATCAGCCATGATCATATTGAATGGCGGTGCAGGCTCGAAGGGCCGAATGGCCTACTCCTGCACCTATTTTCTACATTTCTACGTTTCTATGACTGCTGGAGAACGGTTGGCTGATAATTGAAAGGATTCCAACTCAGGATAGCCGGCCTCAGCTGCCTGTGTGCAGCTTGGACTGTGGTCTATAGCTCGTCTCTCTAATCCGATCAGGATCTCCGGCTGCTATCGACAGCTCGGATTCAGCCACCGCTCTGATTATGATGGGTGGTAATTTTAGTTCTGTGCACGGCTATTAACCGGTCAATGTGACAATTGTCAAATGGGAAAGGCAGCTCCGAGAGAGGAGACAAACGAGGAGACGAGGAGAGAAATCCTTGCTCCTCCTCGCCCCAGAAACACTTTCATCTGACAGCATTTACAGATATTGATTTGTGGAATTAAATAAAGTGGAATCCATGTAAAGTCAAGAAAATAAACTCCGAGCTGACTCAAAAGTAGCAGACGCAGGTTGATACAAATTAAATTTATCAGATGTTTCGTGTCAGTGTTACTGAGAAAGGTATTGATTTTTGGCTTGGGTGTTATTGCTGTGAAATCATTTGAAGTGTTATTAGCCTGGGCCTGATGGTAAATATTGTGCAGGCATTGCCACAGGTAGCCTCTGATACTGTGGAGTGTGTGACTGAGCAGAGATGCAGGCTGTGAACTGAAGCTCGGAAAATGCTCCCTGTCTGGGTAGGGGGGTAGGGGGGGGGGGGGGCAATCCCCCCCTCAACTCCGTCCAAAGATGCAACAGCTGTCTCTGGACCACCCCACTCGACTCCGTCCACCTCCTCCAACCTCATCTACTGTATCCACTGTCCCAGGTGCCAACTGCTCTACATCGGCGAGACCAAGCGCAGGCTCGGCGATCGTTTCGCTGAACACCTCCGCTCAGTCCGTCTCAACCCACCTGATCCCCCGCTTACTCAACACTTCAACTCCCCCTCCCAATCCCAAATCGGACCTTTCTGTCCTGGGCCTCCTCCATTGTCAGAGTGAGTCCCAGCGCTAATTGGAGGAGCAGCATCTATATATTTCGCTAGGGCAGCTTACACCCCAGCGGTGTGAACATTGACTCCTCTAACTTCACGTTTTCCCTCTCTCTCCATCCCTCCGACCAGTCCGGCTGTCCTCGTTTACATTTTATCACTGTTTGCATCCTCCAAGCTAACAATGATATATTCTATGTTTTCCTTGATCTCCATCCCCTTTTTCTCATTTTCACACCTTACACTTCATAGAAACATAGAAACATAGAAAATAGGTGCAGGAGTAGGCCATTCGGCCCTTCGAGCCTGCACCGCCATTCAATATGATCATGGCTGATCATCCAACTCAGTATCCTGTACCTGCCTTCTCTCCATACCCCCTGATCCCTTTAGCCACAAGGGCCACATCTAACTCCCTCTTAAATATAGCCAACGAACTGGCCTCAACTACCTTCTGTGGCAGAGAATTCCAGAGATTCACCACTCTCTGTGTGAAAAATGTTTTCCTCATCTCGGTCCTAAAAGATTTCCCCCTTATCCTTAAACTGTGACCC
>NW_022630930.1:0-41628 GCF_010909765.2 Amblyraja radiata
TGCAGGAGTAGAGGCCATTCGGCCCTTCGAGCCTGCACCATTCGCCATTCAATATGATCATGGCTGATCATCCAACTCAGTATCCCGTACCTGCCTTCTCTCCATACCCTCTGATCCCCTTAGCCACAAGGGCCACATCTAACTCCCTCTTAAATATAGCCAATGAGCTGGCCTCGACTACCCTCTGTGGCAGAGAGTTCCAGAGATTCACCACTCTCTGTGTGAAAAAAGTTCTTCTCATCTCGGTTTTAAAGGATTTCCCCCTTATCCTTAAGCTGTGACCCCTTGTCCTGGACTTCCCCAACATCGGGAGCAATCTTCCTGCATCTAGCCTGTCCAACCCCTTAAGAATTTTGTAAGTTTCTATAAGATCCCCTCTCAATCTCCTAAATTCTAGAGAGTATAAACCAAGTCTATCCAGTCTTTCTTCATAAGACAGTCCTGACATCCCAGGAATCAGTCTGGTGAACCTTCTCTGCACTCCCTCTAGGGCAATAATGTCCTTCCTCAGATTTGGAGACCAAAACTGTACGCAATACTCCAGGTGTGGTCTCACCAAGACCCTGTACAACTGCAGTAGAACCTCCCTGCTCCTATACTCAGATCACAGGGAGGCTACAGATTTTTGGCTGTTGGGTAGAGCAACTACTCATGGATAAAAGCTGTTGTTGTGTCTGGCTGTGGCAGCTTTGACAGTCCGGAGTCGCCTTCCAGAGGGAAGTGATTCAAAGAGTCCCTTTACCTCCCCCCTCAACTCCATCCAAGGACCCAAACAGGTGAGGCAGAGGTTCACCTGAATCTCCTCCAACCTCATCTACTGCATCTCCTGTTCCAGGTGGCAACTTCTCCACATCGGCGAGACCAAGCGCAGGCTCGGCGACCGTTTCGCTGAACACCTCCGCTCAGCCCGTCTTAACCTATCTGATCGAGAGGGCTCGTATACAAAAACAGGGATGTTACGCTGAGGCTCTACAAGGCGCTGGTCAGGCCGCATTTGGAGCATTGTGAGCAGTTTTGGGCCCCGTATCTGAGGAAGGATGTGTTGGCTCTGGAGAGGGTCCAGAGGAGGTTTGTGAGACCGATCCCAGGAATGAGTGGGTTAACGTACGATGAGCGTTTGTCGGCGCTGGGCCTGTACTCGCTGGAGTTTTGAAGAATGACGGGGGACCTCATTGAAAGGTACAGAATAGTGAAAGGCCCGGATAGAGTGGATGTGGAGAGGATGTTTCCACTAGTGGGAGAGTCTAGGACCAGAGGGCACAGCCTCAGTATTAAAGGGCGTTCTTTTAGGAAGGAGACGAGGAGTAATTTCTTAAGCCAGAGGGTGGTGAATCTGTGGGATTCGTTGCCACAGACGGCGGTGGAGGCCACAAGTCAGTGGATATTTTTAAGGCAGAGATAGGGTTAGTGCGGGTGTCGGGGGTTATGGGGAGAAGGCAGGAGAATTTGTAGACACAAATGCTGGAGAAACTCAGCGGGTGCGGCAGCATCTATGGAGCGAAGGAAATAGGCAACGTTTCGGGCCGAAACCTTTCTTCTGGAGAATGGGGTTAGGAGGGAGAGATAGATCAGCCATGATTGAATGGCGGTGTAGACTCGATGGGCCGAATGGCCTAATTCTGCTCCCATCACTTCTGATCTTATTATTTTTTTTAAATATTTTTATTAGAAGCATATGCTTGTACAGGGTCTTGGTGAGACCACACCTGGAGTATTGCGTACAGTTTTGGTCTCCAAATCTGAGGAAGGACATTATTGCCATAGAGGGAGTACAGAGAAGGTTCACCAGACTGATTCCTGGGATGTCAGGACTGTCTTATGAAGAAAGACTGGATAGACTTGGTTTATACTCTCTAGAATTTAGGAGATTGAGAGGGGATCTTATAGGAACTTACAAAATTCTTAAGGGGTTGGACAGGCTAGATGCAGGAAGATTGCTCCCGATGTTGGGGAAGTCCAGGACAAGGGGTCACAGCTTAAGGATAAGGGGGAAATCCTTTAAAACCGAGATGAGAAGAACTTTTTTTCACACAGAGAGTGGTGAATCTGTGGGACTCCCTGCCACAGAGGGTAGTCGAAGCCAGTTCATTGGCTATATTTAGGAGGGAGTTAGATGTGGCCCTGGTGGCTAAGGGGATCAGAGGGTATGGAGAGAAGGCAGGTACAGGATACTGAGTTGGATGATCAGCCATGATCATATTGAATGGCGGTGCAGGCTCGAAGGGCCGAATGGCCTACTCCTGCACCTAATTTCTATGTTTCTATAACCAAAAACACAATTACATATTAACACAGCCTCTGTTCATTTTTTCAATAGATTTTTTTGAAAGATAGAGAGAAGAGTGCAAAGAAAGGAAAAAAACTACACCTACAAGCAGTGTAGATAGAGATAGCCACACTAGCGGGGCTAACCCTCTAAAGATTTCCCTAGCCTTAAAAAAAATAATACTAGCTCCGTGCTTTAATAAAAAAGATACATTTCAATAAAAACAATTTGTAAAAGGGAGAGGGGGAAAAACATTTTTAGATCTTATGGCAGTGACAGAGGTGGGGATTGAACCCGAGTCCCCGGATTGTGAGGCGGTGGTTGGCCCTGGGCGTGATGGCCTTACCAGAGAGGGCCTTCCCCTTGTAGAGTAGCCGCTGCTGGCCCTGTGGGATCTTCAGCTGTTGTTCAATCAGCACCTTCACATTGGACACCGTCTCATCCTCAGAGACCTGCAAGGATGCAGAGCGCAGATCAGAGCCCCACGCTGACACACGGGGGGAGGGGGGGGGGTGCCCACAGCCCTCTCCTCACAGTCCACAACCCCCCCACCCCACACACACACACACAAGGAGAGATTGAACCCTCTGACTCACTGCGCACTGGGCCTGTACTCGCTGGAGTTTAGAAGGATGAGTCCAGAATGATCCCAGGAATGAGTTGGTTAACTAACATACGATGAGCGTTTGACGGCACTGGGCCTGTACTCGCTGGAGTTTAACATAGAAACATAGACAATAGGTGCAGGAGGAGGCCCTTCGGCCCTTCGAGCCCGCACCGCCATTCATTGTGATCACGGCTGATCGTCCCCAATCAATAACCCGTGCCTGCCTTCTCCCCATATCCCTTGACTCCACCAGCCCCTAGAGCTCTATCTAACTCTCTCTTAAATCCATCCAGTGACTTGGCCTCCACTGCCCTCTGTGGCAGGGAATTCCACAAATTCACAACTCTCTGGGCGAAAAGGTTTATTCTCACCTCAGTTTTAAATGGCCTCCCCTTTATTCTAAGACTGTGTGTGGCCCCTGGTTCTGGACTCGCCCAACATTGGGAACATTTTTCCTGCATCTAGCTTGTCCAGTCCTTTTATAATTTTATATGTTTCTATAAGATTCCCCCTCATCCTTCTAAACTCCAGTGAATACAAGCCTAGTCTTTTCAATCTTTCCTCATATGACAGTCCCGCCATCCCAGGGATCGATCTAGTGAACCTACGCTGCACTGCCTCAATCACAAGGATGTCTTAGAATAAAGTGGAGGTCATTTAAGACTGAGGTGAGTAAAAACGTTTCCACCCTCCAACCCCCCCCCATCTACTATTCTCCTATCCCCCCCCATCCCTTCGGCCCTCACTCCTATCCCCCTTGTCTCCCTTCCCTCCTATACAACCTCCCTTCGGCCCTTTCCCTCCTTGCTACCCCCCTCATCTCCTGTCACCCCTCCCCTCCTTCCTACCCCATCTCCTATCCTGTAACCCCATTCCCCTCCCTCCTATCCCCCCCTCCCCTCCTATACACCACCCTTCGGCCCTTCCTCCTACCCCCCCCCCCCATCTCCTGTACCCCTCCACCCCTCCCTCCAATCCCCCTTATCTCCCTTCCCTCCTATACAACCTCCCTTCGGCCCTTCCCCTCCTACCCCCATCTCCTATCCTGTAACCCCATTCCCCTCCCTCCTATCCCCCCCTCCTCTCCTATACACCACCCTTCGGCCCTTCCTCCTACCCCCCGCCCCCCCCATCTCCTGTACCCCTTCGCCCCTCCCTCCTATCCCCCTTATCTCCCTTCCCTCCTATACAACCACCCTTCGGCCCTTTCCCTCCTTCCTATCCCCCCTTATCTCCCTCCCTTCTATACACCCCTTCGTCCCTTCCCTCCTTCCCCCCCCCCCCCCCAACTCCTATCCTCCTGTACCCCCATCCCTTCGGCCCTTCCACTCCCTCCTACCCCCCATCTCCTATCCTCCTGTACCCCCATCCCTTCGGCCCTTCCACTCCCTCCTACCCCCCATCTCCTATCCTCCTGTACCCGCCATCCCTTCG
This sequence comes from Amblyraja radiata, assembly GCF_010909765.2. NCBI lineage: Eukaryota > Metazoa > Chordata > Chondrichthyes > Rajiformes > Rajidae > Amblyraja > Amblyraja radiata. The sequence goes on from NW_022630930.1 coordinate 4,308, forward strand.
GCCCTTCCACTCCCTCCTACCCCCCATCTCCTATCCTCCTGTACCCCCATCCCTTCGGCCCTTCCACTCCCTCCTACCCCCATCTCCTATCCTCCTGTGGCCCCACCCCCTTCGGCCCTTCTCCTTCCCTCCTACCCCCCCTCCTGTACCCCCATCCCTTCGGCCCTTCCCTCCCTCCTATCCTCCCACCTATACACCCCTCCCTTCGGCCCTTCCCCCCGCTCCTATCCTCCCCCCTATACACCCCTCCCTTCGGCCCTTCCCCTCCCTCCTATCCCCCCTCCTGTAACCCCCCCTCCTGTACCCCTCCCCCTCGCTCCTATCCCCCCCTCCTAACCCCCCTCTGTACACCCCTCCCTTCGGCCCTTCCCCCCGCTCCTATCCCACCTCCAGCCAGCACTCGGTCCCGTGCAGCAACTTGACGCTCAGCCTCATCGCGGCGGCCGCTTAAAGGGGAGGGTCGGCCCACACCGGCCTCTTAAAGGCGCAGGGCCAACGTGAGCCCCTTAAAGGCGCACGGCCTCTTAGAGGGGGCGGGTCCAGGCAGCGGGCGGCCAATGAGAGTGAGGGGGGGGGGGCGGGTTCATCTTCCCCCCCCACCTGATAGGTCCGCTCGCCTGTCAATGACAGCGGGGAACCAATGGGAGCCGGGGGGGCGATCGCACTGCGTTGTGATAGGTTCGGGCATCTGTCAGGCTGACGGGCGCCGGAGCCAATGGGAGCACGGAGAAGGGGCGGGTTCAAGGCAACCACCTGGTGATTGGTTCAAGCGTCTGCACGCAGCAACGAGGGGCGGGTCCCGGTGGTAAACAGCCAATCAGAGCCACGACAGGGCGGGCTCATCCACCTCCCACTTGATAGGTCGAGTCTCCTGTCGTTGATAGTGAGGAACCAATGGGAGCTGGGTAAAGGGGCGGGGCGGTTATGTGGCGTTGTGATAGGGTCCAGTCGCCTGTCAATTACAGCGGGAACCAATGGGCGCCGGGCGAGGGGCGGGATCATGATACCCGCCATGTGATAGGTGGGATCGCCTGTCACTAAGCCCTGGGGGGGGGCGGGTTCAGTGGTCAGCGGGGAGCCAATGGGCGCCGGTCGGAGGGGCGGGTCCATCGTCCGGCGTTGTGATAGGGTCCAGTCGCCTGTCAATTACAGCGGGAACCAATGGGCACCGGGAGAGGGGGCGGGATCATGATACCTGCGATGTGATAGGTGGGGCCGCCTGTCACTAAGCCCTGGGGGGGCGGGTACAGTCGTCAGCGGGGAGCCAATGGGAGCTGGGAGAGGGGGCGGGATGAAGGGACCCGCCATGTGATAGGTGGAGTCGCCTGTCACTCGGTGGAGGGGGGGGCGGTCGCTGGTCTCAGCGGGGAGCCAATGGGCGCCGGTCGAAGGGGCTGGTCCATCGTCCGCCGTCGTGATAGGGTCCAGTCGCCTGTCAATGACGGCGGGGAGCCAATGGGAGCCGGGAGAGGGGGCGGGATGAAGGGACCCGCCATGTGATAGGTGGAGTCGCCCGTCACTCGGGGGCCGGGGGCGGGCTCTGACGGGGGTCACGTGGTGCCGGGGAGACGGTTGGAGGAGCGGGAGGGAGAGAGAGAGCGAGCGGCCGCCATGAATATCCGCAACGCCCGGGTGAGAGCGATGGCGACGGCGAGGGTGAGGGAGGGAGGGTGAGGGAGGGAGGGAGGGAGGCGGCTCCCGCTGCCCCGCTGCCCCGCTGCCCCGCTGCCCCGCGGAGGGAGAGGAGAAGGGGGAGGGGAGAAGGTGCCGGGCGGCCGCGTGTGGAGGCCAAGCCCCGCCCACAGTCCTGGAGGCCCTTCAGCCCGTCCCCCCGCTGCTAGCTCCATCTACACCAGTCACACAGCTTGGAGAATGGCCCTTCAGCCCGTCCCGCCTGCTGCTAGCCCACTAGCTCCAACTACAACAGCCACACAGCTTGTAGAATGGCCCTTCAGCCCGACCCGCCTGCTGCTAGCCCACCAGCTCCATCTACAACAGTCACACAGCTTGGAGAATGGCCTTTCAGCCCGCATCCCCGCCTGCTGCTAGCCCACCAGCTCCGTCTACACCAGTCACACAGCTTGGAGAATGGCCTTTCAGCCCGCCCCGCCCGCTACTAGCCCACTAGCTCCGTCTACACCAGTCGCACAGCTTGGAGAATGGCCCTTCAGCCCGTCCCCGCCTGCTGCTAGCCCACCAGCTCCGTCTACACCAGTCACACAGCTTGGAGAATGGCCTTTCAGCCTGTCCCCCCGCTGCTAGCTCCATCTACACCAGTCACACAGCTTGGAGAATGGCCCTTCAGCCCGTCCCCCCCCGCTGCTAGCCCACCAGCTCCGTCTACACCAGTCACACAGCTTGGAGAATGGCCCTTCAGCCCGTCCCGCCTGCTGCTAGACCACTAGTTCCAACTACACCAGTCGCACAGCTTGGAGAATGGCCCTTCAGCCCGTCCCGCCTGCTGCTAGCCCACTAGCTCCATCTACAACAGTCACACAGCTTGGAGAATGGCCCTTCAGCCCGTCCCGCCTGCTGCTAGCCCACCAGCTCCATCTACAACAGTCATATGGGACGACAGATGGCACAATGGGCTAAGTGTTCGGCTGGCAACCGGAAGGTAGCCGGTTCGAATCCCGCTTGGAGTGCATACTGTCGTTGTGTCCTTGGGCAAGACACTTCACCCACCTTTGCCTGTGTGTGAATGTGTGTGAGTGATTGGTGGTGGTCGGAGGGGCCGTAGGCGCAGATTGGCAGCCACGCTTCCGTCAGTCTGCCCCAGGGCAGCTGTGGCTACAGAAGTAGCTTACCACCACCGAGTGTGACTGAGGAGTGAATGAATAATGCGATGTAAAGCGCCTTGAGTATTAGAAAGGCGCTATATAAATCCCATCCATTATTATTATTATACAGCAGTGGAAACTGGCCTTCAGCCCATCCCACCCCCCTGTTAGCCCCATCTACACCGGCCACACAGGGGAGAAAGTGGCCCTTCAGCCCATACCACCCGCTGCTAGCTCACATGTATCTATTTACACTGGTCACGCCGCAAGGAAACTGGCCCTTCAGCCCATCCTGCCCGCTGCTAGCCAACTCGCACCACCTACACCAGTCACACAGCTTGGAGAAAGTCCCTTCAGCCCATCCTGCCCACTGCTAGTTCATGTGCACCTACTTACGCCGGTCGCACAGCAAGGAAACTGGCCCTTCAGCCCATCCCGCCCTCTGTTAGCCCCATCTACACCAGTCACACAGTTTGGACAAAGGCCCTTCAGCCCATCTACAAGTCACACAGCGAGGAAACAGGCCCTTCAGCCCATCCTGCCTGCTGCTGGCCAACTCATTCCATCTATAGGTAGCATCGCTGGAGAACATGGACAGGTGACGATTCAGGTCGGAACCCTTCTCCAGACTGAGGACACTAGTTCCATGGTATCCCACTTTCGCGTCCTACACACCTAGGGCAATTTACAAATGGCCAGTTAACCTACAAACATGCACATCTTTGGGTCTTGGAGGAAACCGGAACACCCGGAGAAAGCCCACGTGGTCACAGGGAGCACGTATAAACCCTGCACAGGCAGCGCCCGTAGTTAGGATGGGACCTGGGTCTCTGGCACTGTGAGGCAGCAACTCTACCGTGGAATGTTGGGGGTGAGGGTAGTGAAAGCTGAGTGAAGCGGTGATGAGTGCGGTGCCGGGAGGAGCTTTGGCTATTCCATAGCCAGTCATGGCAGGGCCGTGTGATAGAAACATAGAAAATAGGTGCAGGAGTAGGCCATTCGGCCCTTCGAGCCTGCACCATTCGCCATTCAATATGATCATGGCTGAGAGCGGACAGCCGACAGATTAGGGAGATGTTGTCCGCACCCGGTGCTGATCTTTGCATCCCTGTCTCCCGGAGCTGGCAAAGAGCCTCACACACAATGCAATTGGAGATTTAACCCCTGACTCCTGACAGAGCTGCGTTCCCTTCACATCTCCCAGCGTAGAAGCTGTGTTTAAATTCAAGAAACTGTTCCCCACCACTAAACACTCTCAATAGACAATAGGTGCAGAGGGAGGCCATTCGGCCCTTCGAGTCAGCACCGCCATTCATTGTGGTCATGGCTGATTGTCCCCAATCAATAACCCGTGCCTGCCTTCTCCCCATATCCCTTGACTCCACTAGCCCTTAGAGCTCTATCTAACTCTGTCTTAAATCCATCCAGTGACTTGGCCTCCACTGCCCTCTGTGGCAGGGAATTCCACAAATTCACAACTCTCTGGGTGAAAAAGGTTTTGCTCACCTCAGTCTTAAATGGCCTCCCCTTTATTCTAAGACTATGGCCCCTGGTTCTGGACTCGCCCAACATTGGGAGCATTTTTCCTGCATCTAGCCTGCCCAGTCCTTTTATAATTTTATATGTTTCTATAAGATCCCCCCTCCCCTCATCCTCCTAACTCCAGTGAATACAAGCCTAGTCTTTTCAATCTTTCCTCATATGATAGTCTCACCATCCCAGGGATCAATCTCGTGAACCTACGCTGCACTGCCTCGATCACAAGGATGTCCTGCCTCAAATTAGGAGACCAAAACTGTACGCAATACTCCAGATGTGGTCTCACCAGAGCCCTGTACAACTGCAGAAGAATCTGGGACACATGACAATAAAACTCTCTCTTGACTCTTGAGGCTGGAGGAGGTGGACTGGAGTTGTGATCCTGTACTGACTGTCCTGTATTCCATGCTCTCTCTCTGTCTGCAGCCGGAGGACCTGATGAACATGCAGCACTGCAACCTGCTGTGTTTGCCCGAAAACTACCAGATGAAGTATTACTTCTACCACGGCCTGTCCTGGCCACAGGTAATGGTTCAGCCGGCCCAGGGCGGGGAACAAGAGGGGGCAGGCTTCATATGGGGCATTGCCTGGGGTTCTGGTCGCCCCATTACAGGAAGGGTGTGGAGGCTCTGGACAGGGTGCAGACCAGGGTAAAATAATCCATCATTAAAGTGAAATATATATAAAAACTATATGAAACAATGAACAAGCAAGCAAATAAATAGAAAATAACAGTGCAGTCAAAAATAATGTCCCCAAATCTATATAGAAACATAGAAAATAGGTGCAGGAGTGGGCCATTCGGCCCCTCGAGCCAGCACTGCCATTCAATATGATCATCCATAATCAGTACCCCGTTCCTGCCTTTTACCCATATCCCTTGATTCCATTAGCCCCAAGAGCTAAATCTAACTCTCTTGAAAACATCCAGTGAATCGGCCTCCACTGCCAGAATTGTGAATCAATTCCACAGATTCACAACTCTGGGTGAAAAAGGTTTTTTCTCATCTCCGTCCTAAATGGCCGACCCCTTATTCTTAAATTGTGTGTGACCCCTGGTTCTGGACTCCCCCAACATGGGGAACATGTTTCCTGCCTCTAGCGTGTCCAATCCTTTAAGAATTGTATATGTCTCTATAAGATCCCCTCTCATCCTTCTAAATTCTAGTGTATACAAGCCCAGTCGCTCCATTCTTTCAACATATGACAGACCTGCCATCCCGGAGTAGACATGGAGCGTTGTAGAGCTGTGGGATCTAGGAGTGCAGGTATATAGTTCCCAGTGATACAGTTATGAGCCTATTTGGAGGCTCGCTCCATCCAGGCCTTTTGTTATTCGGTGGGTTTCGATGAGATTCCCTCCTCATCCGTGTAACTTCCAGCTTGTGGGAGGCGTACACATGGAGAGGGTGACGGAACATCGAACGGCAAGCACGCCGCATCGCTAATCAGTCTCTCTTGTCTCTCTCCAGCTCTCGTACATCGCTGAGGACGAGAACGGGAAGATCGTGGGTTACGTTCTGGCAAAAATGTGAGTGAGTGGAGCCAACCCCCTCCCTGCCCAGGGTCCTTCCCTCCTGCCCTTGCCCCTTGGATCCACACAGTGGGATTCGACTTGTGTGCAGTGAAGGTTCTGATAAAGTATTGGGCATCTGCAGGCCCTTGTGTCCACACTTTGACTGCTTGTTGCCTCGGTGTGGGAGTGAAGGGGGGGGGGGGTCCCATAGACGGGGCTCTGACCTCAGTGACCGCGGGCGGGCCTTGTACTGATGGCGGTGATTTTAACCTCTTTTCTCTTTGTTTTCTTCCCTTCCAGGGAGGAAGACCCAGACGACGTCCCTCATGGACACATCACTTCTCTGGTACGAGGCCGGGGCAGGGGTCGAGGGTGGGTCCCCGATGTCCGGGGAGGGGGGGGGGAGGGGTGGCCTGGCCCGTAGCAAGCTTTCAAGAGATATAGCGTGGAAACGGCCCCCTCGCCCACCGAGCCCGCACCGACCGTTGTCACCCGTTCACAGACACTAAATGCTGGAGGTACAGAAGTGTGAAAACGAACGCACACACCTCCACATTCAGGGGCAGTTTCTTCCCGGCTGTTATCAGGCAACTGAACCGTCCTCTCACCAACTAGAGAGCGGTCCTGACCTCATTGAAGACCTTCGGACTATCCTTGATCGGGCTTTACCTTGCACTAAACGTTATTCCCTTATCATGTATTTGTACACTGTGGACGGCTCGATTGTAATCATGTACAGTCTTTCTGCTGACTGCATTGCCACAGAAAAAGCTTTTCACTGTACCTCGGTACACGGGACAATAAGCTGAAATGTAACTCTCAGGGGTGAGGAGGTGTGTGGTTATTCTACACACAGCCTCACGAAGGCTGTTCTCCACTCTGATGCTGATGTGCTCTCCCTCCCTCTCTACCGCTCTCGCTCCTCCCTCTCCCTCTCCCTCTCCCTCCCTCCCTCCCTCCCTCTGCAGGCGGTGAAGAGGTCCCACCGGCGTCTGGGTCTGGCCCAGAAGCTGATGGACCAGGCGTCCCGAGCCATGATCGAGAACTTCAACGCCCGATATGTGTCCCTGCACGTCAGGAAGAGGTACCGCCGTCTCTCACCTCCCAACGCCAGGCCCGACAGCAAAAAACTTTACTGTTTATAGACGATAGGTGCAGGAGTAGGCCATTCGGCCCTTCCAGCCAGCACCGCCATTCAATGTGATCGTGGCTGATCATCCCCAATCACTACCCCGTTTCTGCCTTCTCCCCATATCCCCTGACTCCGCTATTTTTAAGAGCCCTATCTAGCTCTCTCTTGAAAGCATCCAGAGAACCGGCCTCCACCGCCCTCTGAGGCAGAGAATTCCACAGACTCACCACTCTCTGTGAGAAAAAGTGTTTCCTCGTCTCTGTTCTAAATGGCCGACCCCTTATTCTTAAACTGTGTGTGTGTGTGTGGCCCCTGGTTCTGGACTCCCCCAACATCGGGAACATGTTTCCTGCCTCTAGCGTGTCCAAACCTTTAACAATCTTCCTCCCACACTCCAAAAACGTACAGGTTTGCAGGTTAATTGGCTTCGGTAAATTGTAAAATACAAGTTGTCCCTGGTGAGTGTGTGGGCTAGTGTAGGGGGTGATCGCTGGTGGGCACAGACTCGGTGGGTTGGTTTCTGTTACGTCTAATACACGGCGATGGGACATTAACCGCGTCTCTCTCTCCTTCTTTGCAGCAATCGAGCCGCTCTTCATCTCTACTCCAACACGCTGAATTTCCAGTAAGTGTCGTCTGACTGCACCCTCGCTCCTCCCTGCCTCCAGCCTCCGCCATCTTTCCCTGTCCACCGTCGTCACTGCTTTATTATCACACGTGCCAAGTGCAAGCGCACGGTGGAATTCCAAACTTACAAACAGTCCCGTGTTTCATTATGTTCTGTCTCTATCTGGACTGAGCTGCAAAATGATTTTCCTTTCCACACTTCTTACACTTTTTTCCAAAAGCTGGGCATTTTTTCTTATTCCTCTCGTGTGTTCTACCACAAAACTTGCACAGTATCTCATTGTCTTTTTGTCTCTCTTCTGCCTGTTTCAGTGCATGTACCTCCTCCACTGTCTGTCCTTGCAGTGTTCTGCTATTCTCCCTTGACAGCTCTGTAGCTCTACAAATGTGCAGGCATGTCTCAAGAGTCAGCTTCTCTTCCCTGAGTAATCTCTCCCTCAGTGCTGAGCTATTTGTACCACACACAAGTCGATCTCTAATCAATGAATCTCTAATGTCCCCAAAATTGCAACTACTAGCAAGTATTTTTAAGTCTGTTACATAGCTGTCCACGTTTTCATCCAATCCTACTGCCTTACCAAAGCACGTCCCCGATTAGCAAACTGTACAGAAATAGTCTGCTGAGCCTGCAAGCTGGTGCCCGATCCAGGAGAGCCTCCAGACGTCGTCCACCTGTGAACCCACGTCCCTCTCCTCTCCGATCTCCCGGTGGCTCAGCACTTCAACTCCCCCTCCCATTCCCAATCCGACTTCTCTGTCCTGGGCCTCCTCCATGGCCAGAGTGAGCTCACCGCAAATTGGAGGAGCAGCACCTCATATTCCGCTTGGGCAGTTTGCACCCTAGTGGCATAAACATTGAATTCTCCAATTTCCGGTAGCCCCTTGCTGTCTCCTCCCCTTCTCAGCTCTCCCTCAGCCCTCTGGCTCCTCCTCTTCCTTTCTCCTTTTTCCTTTCTTCTCCCCACCCTACATCAGTCTGAAGAAGGGTTTCGGCCCGAAACGTTGCCAACTCCTTCGCTCCATAGATGCTGCTGCACCCGCTGAGTTTCTCCAGCACTTGTCTACCTTCGATTTTCCGCTCGCCAGCTCCCCCTGCAGGCCACGGTCCGCCGGGGCCATTGCTCGTTGGCCAAGCATCAGTGGTTCTACCCCAGGCAGGAGTGCGCCCTAACCCCCCTCACTCTCCCTCCGCAGAATCAGTGAGGTGGAGCCCAAGTACTACGCAGACGGGGAGGATGCCTACGCCATGAAGAGGGACCTGACGCTGATGGCCGACGAGGTTTGTCCCCAGTGCCTGACCCTCTGACCCACAGTGCCCGCCTGCGCTGGGCATGGTGTCTCTCCCATCACTCCCCCTCGCCCCCCCCCAACTAAGCACCAGGGGCTCATCACAGCGAGTAATCCCCTGACCCCACACATCACTGGCACCTGGGTGGGACACACACACGCACACACAACACACGCACACACACACACACACACACACACACACCACACACACACACAATACAATACAATACAAATTTATTGTCATTTGAGCCTCAGTGAGGCTCAAACAAAATTCTGTTTCCACAGCCATACAAACAAAGACAATTCCTAGACATACACACAATTTAGTTCACACAAACATCCATCACAGTGGACCCACTGTGATGGAAGGCAAAGTCTTTTCTCTCCCCTGTTCTCCATGTCTCTCCCGATGTCCAAGCCCCAGGCGGGCGATGATAAGTCCCACGGCCATTTTAGGCCGTGCCGGGCGATTTACGGCCCCGCTCCCGGTCTAGAAGTCTCGAAGTTGGAGCCCCCGGCGGGCGCTGGAATGTCCCACGGCCATGAAGCCGCGCCGGGCGATGTACGTCCCCGCTCCGGGTCGTTCCAACCCCGCGACACGGGCTGGAGAAGTCGCGTTGCGGGAGCTCCGGGAAGTGGTCTCTCTCTCTCTCTCCCCCCCGGACCCGTGAGCTCCCGATGTCCCAGTCCACCGGACCTGCGGCTGCGTTGCTGGAGCCTCCGAGCCCCAGGAGTCGAGTCGCAGCAGCGAGTCACCACCGCTCCCCACGCTCCGAGGCCGGCCAGCCCCACGATGGTGAGTGCTCCGCAGCTCCGCAGTCTCCCGAGCCCCCGGGTCGTTCAGGTTGGAGGCCGCTCCACGGTGCTAGGCCCCAACGACAACGGAGACCCGACAGGGAAAAGGTCGGGTCTCCCGGACAGGGAAGAGATTTTAAACGGTTTCCCCCGCCCCCCACATATACACATTTAAAACCAGTGTTAAAAAACACCAAACACTACATTTAACTAGACAAAAAATTAAAAAAAGACAGACAGGCTGTAGGGGCTGCTGCAACGGGTGAGTCACGCCGCCAACACACACACACACACGCACACACACACACACACACACACCACACAACACACACACACACACACACACACACACAGTCCACACACACAGCCACACACGCGCACACAGTCCACACACACAGCCACACACGCGCGCACACACACTCACACACGGAGACACGCTTTTCACTGTCCCTTAGTACACCCTAAACAGTAAATCAAACTAAAACTCACACAGAGACACTGGCACAGACAGACACACACACGGAGTCACAGACCCACACACGCACACATGGAGACACACTTTTCACGGAGACACAGGTACAAACAGACGGCCACTCCGGTTTCCTCCCGCACTCCAAAGACGTACAGGTTTCTACGTTAATTGGCTTTGGTATAAATTGTAAATTGTCCCTAGTATGTGTAGGATAGTGTAAGTGTGTGGGCGATCGCTGGTCGGTGGGGAGGTGCCTGTTTCCACGCTGTATGTCTAAACTAAACTAGTGTACGGGGCGATCGCTGGTCGGTGGGGAAGGGCCTGTTTCCACGCTGTATGTCTAAACTAAACTAGTGCAAGGGGCGATCGCTGGTCGGTGGGGAAGGGCCCTGTGTCCACGCTGTATGTCTAAACTAAACTAGTGTACGGGGCGATCGCTGGTCGGTGGGGAAGGGCCTGTTTCCACGCTGTATGTCTAAACTAAACTAGTGCAAGGGGCGATCGCTGGTCGGTGGGGAGGTGCCTGTGTCCACGCTGTATGTCTAAACTAAACTAGTGCAAGGGGCGATCGCTGGTCGGCGTGGACTCGGTGGGGAGGTGCCTGTGTCCACGCTGTATGTCTAAACTAAACTAGTGCAAGGGGCGATCGCTGGTCGGTGGGGAAGGGCCTGTGTCCACGCTGTATGTCTAAACTAAACTAGTGCAAGGGGCGATCGCTGGTCGGCATGGACTCGGTGGGGAGGGCCCTGTGTCCACGCTGTATCTAACATCTGACCCCTCTCCCTCCCTCCCTCCCTCCAGTTCCGGAAGCAAGCGGATGTCCGTGACCGTCTCCGGCCCCCGGGGTCACTGGACCACCGGCCCCACCACCGATCCAACCACTTCTCCGACTGTTGCCGTGACGACAAGTGCCCGGGCGGGGGTGGGGGCGGGGGGGGCGGCGGTGTCGGTGACGGCGGCGGCACGGGCGGCGGGGGGGGGAGCGCGGTGACGGTCGTGCCCACGGTGACCGGGGGGAGAGGCCGGGACGGAGCGGAGGACAGCGGAGACAGCAAGGACGTGAGCGAGGTCAGTGAGGCCACGGAGAGCACAGATGTGAAGGACAGCTCGGAAACGTCGGATTCTGCCTCGTAACGCGGGCACGCGGGCGGGGACACCCCCCTCCACCATCCCCAGAGAGACCTCGTACAGACCCCCCCCACCACCCTCCCCAGAGAGACCTCGTACAGACCCCCCACCACCCTCCACCCTCCCCAGAGAGCCCTTGTACTGCCCCCCCACCCCCCCCCCCCCCACCCAACAACTTCCACCCCACAGAGAGACCTGGTAATGCGGGCACGCGGGCGGGGACACCCCCCTCCACCCTCCCCAGAGAGACCTCGTACAGCCCCCCACCAACTTCCACCCCACAGAGAGACCTGGTAACGCGGGCACGTGGGCGAGGAGAGCCCTCCTACTGCCCCTCACCACCCTCCACCCTCCCCAGAGAGACCTCGTACAGCCCCCACCCCAGAGAGACCTCGTAAAGCCCACCTCCCTCCACCCCAGAGAGACATACAGCCCCCCCCCACACCACCTTCCAGCCCCAGAGAGACCTCGTACAGCCCCCCCCCACCAACCTCCACCCCCAGAGAGACCTGGTAACGCGGGCCGCGGGCGGGGAGAGCCCTCGTACTGCCCCTGCACCTCTCCCCTGCATCGAGAGAAGGGAGACCTCCGCCTCGTAACGCCAGGGGGAAGAGCCCTCACTTCTCTCCACCTCATCCCCTTCCCTCTACCCCCTCCATCTGCGAGAGATCTCAGACTTCTCCCCGTAACGCGGGGGGGGGGGGGGAGCCCTCTCATAAATCTCCCTCCCCTCCCATCCCCCCCCCCCCCCATTGGAACTTAACGCAGGAGGGGAGAACCCTGTCACAGCCCTCCCTGCCCTCATCTCCGCTCCCATCCCCTCTGCTCTCTATTTCCCTCCCCCTCCCCATTCCATGTTGAGGCAGCCCCTTCCTATGCCCGTGCCGTCCCAGTCAGCGTGGGTTTGTGGGCCCTCCATCTGCGAGCATTATGCGGGGCCTTTGCCCACACACCACCCCATCGGGCAGAGCGGTGGTGGCAGGGAATTATCACCCTGGTGGCTGTCGATCTTGGCCTCCCGTTGCCCCCGGGCAGGGACAGAGTGGATGCTGAATAAACAATATTGAAAGAGCTTGTGTTGCCGTGTACATCTCGACTTCCACATTCCCCGAGTGGCGCTGGTGGCAGAGACATAGAAACATAAACAATAGGTGCAGGAGTAGAGGCCATTCGGCCCTTCAAGCCTGCACCGCCATTCAATATGATCATGGCTGATCATCCAACTCAGTATCCTGTACCTGCCTTCTCTCCATACCCCCTGATCCCTTTAGCCACAAGGGCCACATCTAACTCCCTCTTAAATATAGCCAATGCACTGTGGCCTCAACTACCTTCTGTGGCAGAGAATTCCACAGATTCACCACTCTCTGTGTGAAATTATTTTCTCTCATCTCGGTCCTAAAAGACTTCCCCCTTATCCTCAAACTGTGACCCCTTGTTCTGGGCTTCCCCAACATCGGGAACAATCTTCCTGCATCTAGCCTGTCCATAGAAACATAGAAATTAGGTGCAGGAGTAGGCCATTCGGCCCTTCGAGCCTGCACCGCCATTCAATATGATCATGGCTGATCATCCAACTCAGTATCCCGTACCTGCCTTCTCTCCATACCCTCTGATCCCCTTAGCCACAAGGGCCACATCTAACTCCCTCTTAAATATAGCCAATGAACTGGCCTCGACTACCCTCTGTGGCAGAGAGTTCCAGAGATTCACCACTCTCTGTGTGAAAAAAGTTCTTCTCATCTCGGTTTTAAAGGATTTCCCCCTTATCCTTAAGCTGTGACCCCTTGTCCTGGACTTCCCCAACATCGGGAGCAATCTTCCTGCATCTAGCCTGTCCAACCCCTTAAGAATTTTGTAAGTTTCTATAAGATCCCCTCTCAATCTCCTAAATTCTAGAGAGTATAAACCAAGTCTATCCAGTCTTTCTTCATAAGACAGTCCTGACATCCCAGGAATCAGTCTGGTGAACCTTCTCTGCACTCCCTCTATGGCAATAATGTCCTTCCTCAGATTTGGAGACCAAAACTGTACGCAATACTCCAGGTGTGGTCTCACCAAGACCCTGTACAACTGCAGTAGAACCTCCCTGCTCCTATACTCAAATCCTTTTGCTATGAAAGCTAACATACCATTCGCTTTCTTCACTGCCTGCTGCACCTGCATGCCTACTTTCAATGACTGGTGTACCATGACACCCAGGTCTTGCTGCATCTCCCCTTTTCCTAGTCGGCCACCATTTAGATAATAGTCTGCTTTCCTGTTTTTGCCACCAAAATGGATAACCTCACATTTATCCACATTATACTGCATCTGCCAAACATTTGCCCACTCACCCAGCCTATCCAAGTCACCTTGCCGTCTCCTAGCATCCTCCTCACAGCTAACACTGCCCCCCAGCTTAGTGTCATCCGCAAACTTGGAGATATTACCTTCAATTCCCTCATCCAGATCATTAATATATATTGTAAATAGCTGGGGTCCCAGCACTGAGCCTTGCGGTACCCCACTAGTCACTGCCTGCCATTGTGAAAAGTTCCCGTTTACTCCTACTCTTTGCTTCCTGTTTGCCAGCCAGTTCTCTATCCACATCAATACTGAACCCCCAATGCCGTGTGCTTTAAGTTTGTAAACTAATCTCTTATGTGGGACCTTGTCGAAAGCCTTCTGGAAGTCCAGATACACCACATCCACTGGTTCTCCCCTATCCACACTACTAGTTACATCCTCGAAAAATTCTATAAGATTCGTCAGACATGATTTACCTTTTGTAAATCCATGCTGACTTTGTCCAATGATTTCACCACTTTCCAAATGTGCTGCTATCCCATCTTTAATAACTGACTCTAGCAGTTTCCCCACTACCGACGTTAGACTAACTGGTCTGTAATTCCCCGTTTTCTCTCTCCCTCCCTTCTTAAAAAGTGGGGTTACGTTTGCTACCCGCCAATCCTCAGGAACTACTCCAGAATCTAAAGAGTTTTGAAAGATTATTACTAATGCATCCACTATTTCTGGAGCTACTTCCTTAAGTACTCTGGGATGCAGCCTATCTGGCCCTGGGGATTTATCGGCCTTTAATCCATTTAATTTACCCAACACCACTTCCCGGCTAACCTGGATTTCACTCAATTCCTCCAACTCCTTTGACCCGCGGTCCCCTGCTATTTCCGGCAGATTATTTATGTCTTCCTTAGTGAAGACGGAACCAAAGTAGTTATTCAATTGGTCCGCCATATCCTTGTTCCCCATGATCAACTCACCTGTTTCTGACTGCAAGGGACCTACATTTGTTTTAACTAATCTCTTTCTTTTCACATATCTATAAAAACTTTTGCAGTCAGTTTTTATGTTCCCTGCCAGTTTTCTTTCATAATCTATTTTTCCTTTCCTAATTAAGCCCTTTGTCCTCCTCTGCTGGTCTCTGAATTTCTTCCAGTCCTCCGGTAGGCTGCTTTTTCTGGCAACGGCGCGGCCAATCAGCGGCCGGCTCTCCTTAAACGTTGAGATAGTCCATCCACCTCGTCTGGCAGCTCATGACATAGACCCACCGCCCTCTGTGTGGCAAAATTGCCCCTCAAGTTCATATTATATTGATTTCCCCGACCCCCCCCCCCCTCACCTTAAAGCTCTGCCCTCTGGTTATCGATTGCCCTACGCTGGGTAAAAGACTTGATTCACCCACGTATTGGCAACCTTTGCCTTCACAAAGAGACATTGGCCCTGACAACGGGTGGCGTGTCTGCTGATGCCGGCAGTCTGGTTCTACTTCCTTCTTCCAAAATAAGACGGCTGTACAACCAGGCTTCAGCTGCCAGCTCTCCAGACACATTGGGAAGGCGATGTATTGCTGATTCAGAGCTTTCTCAGTCCCAAGCCCGCTGCAAGCTTGCTGATTATTGCAGAGCGATATTGAGGATCAGAACTTCATTGGCCCTAACGTTTGGTTTCTTGAGAATCAAATATAAACTGCACTTGATGAAAATCCTCGATAAAAGACATTTGGATTGGTGGTGATGGACACAAGAAGCTGGAGTAACTCAGCGGGTCAGGCAGCATCTGTGGAGAACATGGATAGGTGATGTTTCACAGAGTGTAGATGGGGCAGCATGGTTGGCATTGGTAAGTTGGGCTGAAGGGCCTGTGGTTGCTGTGGCCGAGAGGGCGTCCGCTGATTGGCCGTACGGTTGCCAGGCAGTTGCCGACTGGCCACGTGTGTCTGACAGGTAGTCGCTGATTGGGCGGGTGGCCGCCGAGGGCGGGAGAGCGGCCGCTGATTGGCCGTCGCCGAAGCCAAAAGGGCGGCCGCTGATTGGCCGCGCCGTTGCTGAGGCCGAGAGGGGGCGGCCGCTGATTGGCCGTGCGGTTGCCAGGCAGCTACTGACTGGCCACGTGGGTCTGGCGGGTAGCTGCTGATTGGCCGCGCCGTTGCTGGGTGGTTGCCGAGGGGGGGAGAGCCGGCCGCGCCGTTGCCAAGCGCACGCGGGCTAACCACGTGGGTCTGGCAGGCAGCTGCTGATTGGCGGCCCCGTCGCCGTGCGGTTGCCGGGGGCGGGAGAGCGGCCGCTGATTGGCCGTGCGTTTGCCAGGCCGCACGCTGACTGGCTACGTGGGTCTGACAGGTAGTCGCTGATTGGCCGCGCGGTTGCCGGGGGCGGGATGCCGGGGCGGCTGATTGGCGGCGCCGTTGCCGGGCGGTTGCCGGGGGCGGGATGCCGGGCCGCTGATTGGCCTCGCCGTTGCCATGGGAGAGAGAGTGGCCGCTGATTGGCCTCGCCGTTGCCGGGCGGTTGCCGGGGGCGGGATGCCGGGGCGGCTGATTGGCCTCGCCGTTGCCGTGCGGTTGCCATGGGCGGGATGCCGGGCCGCTGATTGGCGGCGCCGTTGCCGTGCGGTTGCCATGGGCGGGATGCCGGGGCGGCTGATTGGCCTCGCCGTTGCCGGGCGGTTGCCGTGGGAGGGAAAGCGGCCGCTGATTGGCCTCGCCGTTGCCGGGCGGTTGCCGGGGGCGGGATGCCGGCCCGCTGATTGGCCTCGCCGTTGCCGGGCGGTTGCCGGGGGCGGGATGCCGGGCCGCTGATTGGCCTCGCCGTTGCCGGGCGGTTGCCGGGGGCGGGATGCGGCCCGCTGATTGGCCTCGCCGTTGCCGGGCGGTTGCCATGGGCTGGATGCGGCCCGCTGATTGGCCTCGCCGTTGCCGGGCGGTTGCCGGGCGGTTGCCGGGGGCGGGATGCGGCCCGCTGATTGGCCTCGCCGTTGCCGGGCGGTTGCCGTGGGCGGGATGCCGGCCGCTGATTGGCGGCGCCGTTGCCGGGCGGTTGCCGGGGGAGGGATGCGGCCCGCTGATTGGCCTCGCCGTTGCCGGGCGGTTGCCGGGGGCGGGATGCCGGCCGCTGATTGGCCGCTGGGGCCGGGAGCACGGAGGCGGGAAGGAGCGGACTAACGGAGACGGCGAGGAGACGGCGAGGAGATGGCGGAGCCCGGCTACAGGGCCGTGTCGCGGCTCGACTCCCGCTCCCTGGCCGGATACAAGCACGCCGGGCACGCCATGTTGTACGCCGCCGAGCCCGGGAAACTCTTCGGTAAAATACCCCTCAGGTTCGCCGTGTTGGTGAGTGCTGGGGTCAAGGGGCAAATAACGGGGTCAGGGGGCAAATAACCAGGTTAATGAGGTAAATACTGGGGTGAAGGGGTAAATACTGGGGTCAGGGGGCAAATACTGGGGTCAGGGGGTAAATAACTGGGGTCAGGGGGCAAATGCCGGGGTCAGGGGGCAAATACTGGGGTCATGAGGTAAATAACCAGGTTAATGAGGTAAATACTGGGGTCAAGGGGCAAATACTGGGGTCAAGGGGGAAATACTGGGGTCAGGGGGCAAATACTGGGGTCAGGGGGCAAGTGCCGGGGTCAAGGGGGAAATACTGGGGTCAAGGGGCAAATGCTGGGGTCAGGGGGCAAATGCTGGGGTCAGGGGGCAAATGCTGGGGTCAGGGGGCAAATACTGGGGTCAGGGGGCAAATAACCGGGGTCAGGGGGCAAATAACCGGGGTCAGGGGGTAAATACTGGGGTCAGGGGGTAAATACCGGGGTCAGGGGGCAAATAACCGGGGTCAAGGGGTAAATAACTGGGGTCAAGGGGGAAAATAACGGGTCAGGGGGCAAATAACCGGGGTCAAGGGGTAAATAACGGGTCAGGGGGCAAATAACGGGTCAGGGGGCAAATAACCGGGGTCAAGGGGTAAATAACGGGTCAGGGGGCAAATAACTGGGGTCAGGGGGTAAATAACTGGGGTCAGGGGGCAAATAACCGGGTTAATGAGGTAAATACTGGGGTCAGGGGGCAAATAACCGGGGTCAGGGGGCAAATAACCAGGTTCATGAGGTAAATACTGGGGTCAAAGGGGCGAATACTGGGGTCAGGGGGCAAATAACGGGTCAGGGGGTAAATAACCAGGGTCAGGGGGTAAATAACCAGGTTCATGAGGTAAATACTGGGGTCAGGGGGTAAATACTGGGGTCATGAGGTAAATACTGGGGTCAAGGGGTAAATACTGGGGTCAGGGGGTAAATGCTGAGGTCAGGGGGTAAATGCTGGGGTCAGGGGGTAAATATTGGGGTCAGGGGGTAAATACTGGGGTCATGAGGTAAATACTGGGGTCAGGGGGTAAATACTGGGGTCAGGGGGTAAATACTGGGGTCAGGGGGTAAATACTGGAGTCAGGGGGTAAATACTGGGGTCAGGGGGTAAATACTGGGGTCAAGGGGTAAATACTGGGGTCAGGGGGCAAATACTGCGGTCATGAGGTAAATACTGGAGTCAGGGGGTAAATACTGGGGTCAAGTGGCAAATACTGGGGTCATGAGGTAAATACTGGAGTCAGGGGGTAAATACTGGGGTCATGAGGTAAATACTGGGGTCGGGGTAAATACTGGGGTCAGGGGTAAATACCCGGGTTCATGAGGTAAATACTGGGGTCAGGGGGTAAATACTGGGGTCAGGGGGTAAATAACCGGGTTAATGAGGTAAATACTGGGGTCAGGGGGTAAATACTGGGGTCATGAGGTAAATACTGGGGTCATGAGGTAAATACTGGGGTTAGGGGGTAAATAACCAGGGTAATGAGGTAAATACCCGGGTCATGAGGTAAATACTGGGGTCAGGGGGTAAATACTGGGGTCAAGGGGTAAATACCGAGGTCAGGGGGTAAATACTGGGGTCAGGGGTAAATACTGGGATCAAGGGGCAAATACTGGGGTCAAGGGGCAAATACTGGGGTCAAGGGGCAAATACCCGGGGTCAAGGGGGTAAATACCCGGGGTCAGGGGGTAAATACCCGGGGTCAGGGGGGTAAATACCCGGGTCAAGGGGGTAAATACCCGGGATCGGGGGGTAAATACCCGGGGTCAGGGGGTAAATACCTGGGTTCAGGGGGTAAATACCCGGGTCAGGCGGCAAATACCCGGGTCAGGGGGTAAATACTGGGGTCAATGGTTAAATTCTAGGGTCAGGGGCTTTGTGCATGTGTAAAAGTGTCCCTTGTTTGTGTGGGATAGTGTTAAGTAAGGGCCTGTCCCACTTTCACGACCTAATTCACCACCTTTTTTTACTCGTGGGGCATTTTTCATCAGGCTAGAAAAAACGCCCCGACCTACTTGATGCCATGAGTGCCTACGACTAGCGTCACGGCGTGCTACGACCTCGTGACGACCATGCTGGGAGTATGCACATCGACCCAGCACAGACCTATTTGCACTTTATACAGTTTTACAGTTCTAATTTATAAATCATGTTACTCTGGGTATCTAAATATTTAGTTGATTAAGTTATGGCATCGATGGAAGCTGCATTCCCAAATCTCGTGCAATGACAACAAAATATATTATTATTATTATTATTATTATAGGACTGTAAACTCCTATCTCACCAGGGACTAACTTCACTGCACCATTCTATTGTTTTTTTTAAATTGCTGGTTTTTTTTCATTGTTCCTCCCTCCCACGATATGTAGTATGTAAAAGAATATGTGATTCTGTTCCATTCTGTTTGTTTGGTTTTTGCACAAAGTCCGCGAGCATTGCCACTTTTCATTTCACTGCACATCTCGTATAACATATAACCATATAACAATTCCAGCACGGAAACAGGCCATCTCGACCCTTCTAGTCCGTGCCGAACACTTACTCTCACCTAGTCCCATCTACCTGCACTCAGACCATAACCCTCCATTCCTTTCCCGTCCATATACCTATCTAATTTATTTTTAAATGATAAAATCGAACCTGCCTCCACCACTTCCACTGGGAGCTCATTCCACACAGCTACCACTCTCTGAGTAAAGAAGTTCCCCCTAAACTTTTGTCCCTTAATTCTCAAATCATGTCCGAACCTCTTGTTTGAATCTTCCCTACTCTCAATGGGAAAAGCTTATCCACTCTGTCAACTCTGTCTATCCCTCTCATCATTTTAAAGACCTCTATCAAGTCCCCCCTTAACCCTCTGCGCTCCAAAGAATAAAGACCTAACTTGTTCAACCTTTCTCTGTAACTTAGGTGCTGAAACCCAGGCAACATTCCAGTAAATCTCCTCTGTACTCTCTCTATTTTGTTGACATCTTTCCTATAATTTGGTGACCAAAACTGTACACCATACTCCAGAATTGGCCTCACCAATGCCTCGTACAATTTTAACATTACACCCCATATGTGTATGTGACGAATAAACTTGACTTGACTATTATGAGTCGAGGGCAAACTCGGCAGAGGTCGTGAATTAGGTTGTGACGGTTGGACAGGCCCTTTAGTGTGCAGTGATCGCTGGCCGATGCGGACTCAATGGGCCGAAGGGCCTGTTTCCGCGCAGTATCTTAAACTAAATTAAACACAGGGGGGGGTGGGTCCCTCTGGCCCCGAGACCCAGCGATAAGATACCCCCCCTGCTCCTCCCCTCCTCAGATGCAGATGCGGTTCGATGGGAAGATCGGTTTCCCGGGCGGATTCATGGATCCACGGGATGGCACGCTGGAGGAAGGGCTGAACCGGGAGCTGTGTGAGGAGCTGGGCTGTGACAGCAAGGTGTTGCGCATCATGGAGGCCGACTATGCCAGCTCCCACGCCACCGAGGCGTTGCCCCAGAAGGTGGTGGCCCACTTCTACACCAAGAGGATCTCCCTGGAGGAACTGCGCAAGGTGGAGGCATGCTCCGTGCAGGCCAAAGACCACGGGCGGGAGGTAAGGCAGGCCGAACCGCGCTCTCATTCCCGATTCAGTGCCTCGAGGAGTGTTAGAAACACGTATGTGAGGTTATTCACTTTGCCGGCAAAAACAAGGGAAGATTATTATCTCAATGGGGTTAGGTTAGGTAAGGGGGAGTTGCAGCGAGACCTGGGCGTCCTTGTACACCGGTCACTGAAAGTTGGCGTGCAGGTACAGCAGGCAGTGAAGAAAGCTAATGGAATGTTGGCCTTCATAACAAGAGGATTTCAGTATAGGAGTAGAGAGGTTCTTCTGCAGTTGTATAGGGCTCTGGTGAGACCACATCTGGAGTATTGTGTACAGTTTTGGTCCCCTAATTTGAGGAAGGACATCCTTGTGATTGAGGCAGTGCAGCGTAGGTTCACCAGATTGATCCCTGGGATGGCGGGACTGTCATATGAGGAAAGATTGAAAAGACTAGGCTTGTATTCACTGGAGTTTAGAAGGATGAAGGGGGGGATCTTATAGAAACATATAAAATTATAAAAGGACTGGACAAGCTAGATGCAGGAAAATGTTCCCAATGTTGGGCGAGTCCAGAACCAGGGGCCACACACAGTCTTAGAATAAAGGGGAGGCCATTTAAGACTGAGGTGAGAAAAAACCTTTTCACCCAGAGAGTTGTGAATTTGTGGAATTCCCTGCCACAGAGGGCAGTGGAGGCCAAGTCACTGGATGGATTTAAGAGAGAGTTAGATAGAGCTCTAGGGGCTAGTGGAGTCAAGGGATATGGGGAGAAGGCAGGCACGGGTTATTGATTGGGGACGATCAGCCATGATCACAATGAATGGCGGTGCTGGCTCGAAGGGCCGAAAGACCTCCTCCTGCACCTATTTTGTATGTTTCTACAGAGATGGGGTCCAGAAGAGTGTTATGGAGTGGGGATATGTTCAATATCAAGAGGTATTTGAACATTGTGAAGCTTGGGGGCACAAGGTGAGGGAATGATCTAGTATCCAGAATCTCAGGCTTTGGAAGACCACTAGAGTTGAACGAATGAAACGTCAGAACCAAGCTGGGTCGGCATTAATCTGGAGTTTACAAATACGGGAAGTTCCGTAATCTGAGACTCGCTATCCGCAACTTTCCACACAGGAATTGGGAAATGGCCAGGGACTCTGTGAGGGGATAAAAGGCTGGAGTAACTCAGCGGGTCAGGCAGCATCTGTGGAGAACATGGATAGGTGACGTTTCACAGAGTGCTGGAGTAACTCAGCGGGTCAGGCAGCATCTGTGGAGAACATGGATAGGTGACGTTTCACAGAGTGCTGGAGTAACTCAGCGGGTCAGGCAGCATCTGTGGAGAACATGGATAGGTGACGTTTCACAGAGTGCTGGAGTAACTCAGCGGGTCAGGCAGCATCTGTGGAGAACATGGATAGGTGACGTTTCACAGAGTGCTGGAGTAACTCTGGGTCAGGCAGCATCTGTGGAGAACATGGATAGGTGGCGTTTCACAGAGTGCTGGAGTAACTCAGCGGGTCAGGCAGCATCTGTGGAGAACATGGATAGGTGACGTTTCACACAGAGTGCTGGAGTAACTCAGTGGGTCAGGCAGCATCTGTGGAGAACATGGATAGGTGACGTTTCACAGAGTGCTGGAGTAACTCAGCGGGTCAGGCAGCATCTGTGTGGAGAACGTGGATAGGTGACGTTTCACACAGAGTGCTGGAGTAACTCAGCGGGTCAGGCAGCATCTGTGGAGAACATGGATAGGTGACGTTTCACACAGAGTGCTGGAGTAACTCAGCGGGTCAGGCAGCATCTGTGGAGAACATGGATAGGTGACGTTTCACAGAGTGCTGGAGTAACTCAGCGGGTCAGGCAGCATCTGTGGAGAACATGGATAGGTGACGTTTCACACAGAGTGCTGGAGTAACTCAGCGGGTCAGGCAGCATCTGTGGAGAACATGGATAGGTGACGTTTCACAGAGTGCTGGAGTAACTCAGCGGGTCAGGCAGCATCTGTGGAGAACATGGATAGGTGACGTTTCACACAGAGTGCTGGAGTAACTCAGTGGGTCAGGCAGCATCTGTGGAGAACATGGATAGGTGACGTTTCACAGAGTGCTGGAGTAACTCAGCGGGTCAGGCAGCATCTGTGTGGAGAACGTGGATAGGTGACGTTTCACACAGAGTGCTGGAGTAACTCAGCGGGTCAGGCAGCATCTGTGGAGAACATGGATAGGTGACGTTTTGAGTCGGGACTCTTACTCGGACTGAAGATTGAAGGGTGGCATGGTGGCACAGCAGTAGAGTTGCTGCCTAACAGCACCCGAGACCCGGATTTGATCCGGACTATGGGTTCTGTCTGTATGGAGTTTGCACGTTCTTCCCGTGACCGTGTGGGGTTTCCTCCAGGTGCTCCGGTTTCCTCCCACACTCTAAAGACGTGCGGGTTTGTAAGTTAAAGATTACAATTTGACCTTAGTGTGTTGGATAGTGCTAGTGTGCGAGGTGATCACTGCTCAGCGCAGACTCGGTGGGTCATAGACCCTGTTTCCACGCTGCATCTCTAAACTAAACCCCAAGTGTCACCTGTCCACATTCTCCTGGGATGCTGCCTTACCTGCCGAGTTACTCCAGCACTTTGTGTCTTTTTCTGTAGACCAGCAACTTGGTCTTGAAGGTCCTACCCTGCACTCTGTAAACGGCAAAGTGTTGGGCTCTGATGTGTACGAAGGGAATGCAGATGTTGGTTATCCATTTTGGTGGCAAAAACAGGAAAGCAGACTATTATCTAAATGGTGGCCGACTAGGAAAAGGGGAGATGCAGCGAGACCTGGGTGTCATGGTACACCAGTCATTGAAAGTAGGCATGCAGGTGCAGCAGGCAGTGAAGAAAGCCAATGGTATGTTAGCTTTCATAGCAAAAGGATTTGAGTATAGGAGCAGGGAGGTTCTACTGCAGTTGTACAGGGTCTTGGTGAGACCACACCTGGAGTATTGCGTACAGTTTTGGTCTCCTAATCTGAGGAAGGACATTATTGCCATAGAGGATTTGAGTCTAGGAGCAGGGAGGTTCTACTGCAGTTGTACAGGGTCTTGGTGAGACCACACCTGGAGTATTGCGTACAGTTTTGGTCTCCTAATCTGAGGAAGGACATTATTGCCATAGAGGGAGTGCAGAGAAGGTTCACCAGACTGATTCCTGGGATGTCAGGACTGTCTTATGAAGAAAGACTGGATAGACTTGGTTTATACTCTCTAGAATTTAGGAGATTGAGAGGGGATCTTATAGAAACTTACAAAATTCTTAAGGGGTTGGACAGGCTAGATGCAGGAAGATTGCTCCCGATGTTGGGGAAGTCCAGGACAAGGGGTCACAGCTTAAGGATAAGGGGGAAATCCTTTAAAACCGAGATGAGAAGAACTTTTTTCACACAGAGAGTGGTGAATCTCTGGAACTCTCTGCCACAGAGGGTAGTCGAGGCCAGTTCATTGGCTATATTTAAGAGGGAGTTAGATGTGGCCCTTGTGGCTAAGGGGATCAGAGGGTATGGAGAGAAGGCAGGTACGGGATACTGAGTTGGATGATCAGCCATGATCATATTGAATGGCGGTGCAGGCTCGAAGGGCCGAATGGCCTACTCCTGCACCTAATTTCTATGTTTCTATGTTTCTACACTGAAGGTAGACACAAAATGCTGGTGTAACTCAGTGGGTCAGACAGCATCTCTGGAGAGAAGGAATGGGTGACGTTTCAGTTCAAGACATGAACACATGGGTTAACATATAATGCGTTTGATGCCACTGGGCCTGTACTCGCTGGAGTTTAGCATAATGAGGGGGGACCTCATTGAAACTTCACTGAACAGTGAAAGGCCTGGATAGAGTGGATGTGGAGAGGATGTTTCCACTAGTGGGAGAGTCTAGGACCAGAGGGCACAGCCTCAGGATTAAAGGACGTTCCTTTAGGAAGGAGATGAGGAGGAATTTCTTTAGCCAGAGGGTGGTGAATCTGTGGAATTCCTTTTCAGAGACGGCTGTGGAGGACACATCAGTGGATATTTTTATGGCATAGTCAGATAGATTAGTACGGGTGTCAGGTTATGGGGAGAAGGCAGGAGAATGGGGTTAGGAGGGAGAGATAGATCAGCCATGGTTGAATGGTGGAGTAGACTTGATGGGCCGAATGGCCTAATTCTGCTCCAATCACTTATATGACCATATGAAAATGCTGGAGTAACTCAGCAGGACAGGCAGCATCACTGGAGGGAAGGAATGGGTAAGGTTTCGGGTCGAGACCCTTCTTCAGATTGTCTTTGACAGGATGCTGTGGATTTGAGTATAAGAGCAGGGAGGTTCTACTGCAGTTGTACAGGGTCTTGGTGAGACCACACCTGGAGTATTGCGTACAGTTTTGGTCTCCTAATCTGAGGAAAGACATTCTTGCCATAGAGGGAGTACAGAGAAGGTTCACCAGACTGATTCCTGGGATGGCAGGACTTTCATATGAAGAAAGACTGGATAGACTCGGCTTGTACTCGCTGGAATTTAGAAGATTGAGGGGGGGATCTTATAGAAACTTACAAAATTCTTAAGGGGGTTGGACAGGCTAGATGCAGGAAGATTGTTCCCGATGTTGGGGAAGTCCAGAACAAGGGGTCACACAGTTTAAGGATAAGGGGGAAATCTTTTAGGACCGAGATGAGAAAATCATTTTTCACACAGAGAGAGTGGTGAATCTGTGGAATTCTCTGCCACAGAAGGTAGTTGAGGCCACACAGTTCATTGGCTATATTTAAGAGGGAGTTAGATGTGGCCCTTGTGGCTGAAGGGATCAGGGGGTATGGAGAGAAGGCAGGTACAGGATACTGAGTTGGATGATCAGCCATGATCATATTGAATGGCGAATGGTGCAGGCTCGAAGGGCCGAATGGCCTCTACTCCTGCACCTATTTTCTATGTTTCTATGTTGCTGGGGTGAGTGGAGATGTGTTGATGGGTGAATCACACTGCAGTCGTCTTTCTATATCACATGCTTCACACTGCAGCACCAAGCGCTGAGTCACAGTGGGCTCTCGGTGGGGGAGGAATATTTCGAGATGGGTGCAGATAAAGCACATTGTATCTGTGAATCTCACAACCCACCAGCGATGCTTCGAGCAGCATCTCTCTGAGGCGAGTGTTGGATTCATTTCTGCGTGGGCAGGCGACCATTCAGAGAGGCACAGCGAGGAAACGGGCCCTTCGGCCCAACTTGTCCATGCTGCCCCATTAAGCTAGTCAAGATGTGTACTGTCTAGAGTTGCTGCCATACATCGCCACAGACCCAGGTTCGATCCTGACTGCGGGTACTGTCTATACGGAGTCTCTCTGAGCCCTGGTATCCTCCCCCGCTCCAAATACGTAACCTTTCCCCTCTCTCCTTCAACCTATGTTCTCTGGTTCTTGATTTCCCTACTCATAAGTTATTGGAGCATAGAGCTTACAATATTCTGTCGTGCTGCAGCAAGCAAGAATTTCATTGTCCTATCTGGGACACATGACATAGAAACATAGACAATAGGTGCAGGAGTAGAGGCCATTCGGCCCTTCGAGCCAGCACCGCCATTCGATATGATCATGGCTGATCATCCAACTCAGTATCCCGTACCTGCCTTCTCCCCATACCCCCTGATCCCTTTAGCCACAAGGGCCACATCTAACTCCCTCTTAAATATAGCCAATGAACTGTGGCCTCAACTACCTTCTGTGGCAGAGAATTCCACAGATTCACCACTCTCTGTGTAAAAAATGATTTTCTCATCTCGGTCCTAAAAGACTTCCCTCTTATCCTTAAACTGTGACCCCTAGTTCTGGACTTCCCCAACATCGGGAACAATCTTCCTGCATCTAGCCTGTCCAACCCCTTAAGAATTTTGTAAGTTTCTATAAGATCCCCCCTCAATCTTCTGAATTCCAGCGAGTACAAGCCGAGTCTATCCAGTCTTTCTTCATATCTATGGAGCATCAGCATCTATGGAGCCCGAGACGTTGCCTATTTCCTTCGCTCCATAGATGCTGCTGCACCCGCTGAGTTTCTCCAGCACTTTTGTCAGCCTCCTATTTTCTATGGTTCTTTGTGACATGCAAACTCCACGCGGTCAGCGCCGGTGCCTCTGCAGCCCTCACCCCGCTCTACCTTTGCTGCGTGTGCCCACAGGTCCTGGGTGTGATCCGCGTCCCCCTCTACACCCTGCGGGACGGCTTCGGGGGGCTGCCAGCCTTCCTCACCAACACCTTCATCGGCAACGCCAGGGAGCAGCTGGTGGAGGCCCTGCGGAAGCTGCGGCTGCTGAACGAGGCCGAGCTGCGGGCGGCCGTCACGGCCAGTCGGGTGGGCTAGGAGCGGGGGGGGGGGGGGGGGGTGTTCTATCCCGAGCCAGGAGCTTCCCCTGCCCGCAAGGCCAAGGCACAGCACTGCATGTCCCAACAAAACAGTGTTTGTAACCCCACTCGGTCTCCTGCTGTCTATGTGTGTGTCTGTCGTACGCATGCCACACCGTCTGGGGGCTGGTGGGTGAGGGGGAGTGGTATTCGAGCCTGGATCTTGCCTCTCTTCGCCCCCCCTCCCCCTCAGTGTCTGGGTGGAGTGGAGGGTTGTTTGAACATTGGCGGGAGTGGGCAATCCCTGTATTTTGGGTTTGTGCTCCTCCTCTCCTCCCCCCCTCGTCAGTGTTGTTCTGGTGGTGTTAGGCCAGGGGAGAGGGGGGGGGGGGGGTCCGTGTTCCAGAGTCGTCGGGGTTCGTCACCTGAGTCCGGGCACTTTCCTGCCAGTTGTCCGGCCCGCTGCTGCTGCTCTCCCTGGTCAGTCGCGGCCTGGCGATCGGGCATCGGTCACTCAGCCTGTGAGCGGACCCTGTCTTATGAAGGGCGGGATGGTGCGGTGTGTGGGGGGGGGCCTCTCGCCCTCGCACATGCCTGGCGTAAAGGGCGATCGCCGTGCATGCTAGCCGCCGGCGGGAGTGCCAGCCCTCAATCTGTCGTCCCCGTGCCTCTGTGTAAAGCATGTGGGTCGGAAATAAAGATACAACCTCACCACGTCTCGTCACGACTCTTACTGCCCACACGGGGATGAAGGGAATCAAAGTCACATTAGCAGATTTGCAGATGACACAAAGCTGGGTGGCAGTGTGAAATGTGAGGAGGATGCTATGAGGATGCAGGGTGACTTGGACAAGTTGGGGGAGTGGGCAGATGCATGGCAGATGCAGTTTAATGTGGATAAATGTGAGGTTGCCCACTTTGGTGGCAAAAACAGGGAGGCAGATTACTATCTAAATGGCGTCAAGTTGGGAAAAGGGGAAGTACAACGGGATCTGGGGGTCCTTGTTCATCAGTCTATGAAAGTACGCATGCAGGTACAGCAGGCAGTGACGAAAGTGAATGGCATGTTGGCCTTTATAACAAGAGGAGTTGAGTATAGGAGCAAAGAGGTCTTTCTGCAGTTGTACAGGGCCCTGGTGAGACCACACCTGGAATATTGTGTGCAGTTTTGGCCTGTTGGCCTTCATAACAAGAGGAGTTGAGTATAGGAGCAAAGAGGTCCTTCTGCAGTTGTACAGGGCCCTGGTGAGACCACACCTGGAGTATTGTGTGCAGTTTTGGTCCCCTAATTTGAGGAAGGACATTCTTGCTATTGAGGGAGCCCAGCGTAGGTTCACCAGGTTAATTCCCGGGATGGCGGGACTGTCATATGCTGAGAGAATGAAGCAGCTGGGCTTGTATACACTCTGGAGTTTAGAAGAATGAGAGGGGATCTTATTGAAACATATAAGATGGTTAGGGTTTGGACACGCTAGAGGCAGGAAACATGTTCCCGATGTTGGGGGAGTCCAGAACCAGGGGCCACACACACAGTTTAAGAATATGGGGTCGGCCATTTAGAACGGAGACGAGGAAACACTTTTTCTCACAGAGAGTGGTGAGTCTGTGGAATTCTCTGCCTCGGTGGAGGCCGGTTCTCTGGATGCTTTCAAGAGAGAGCTAGATAGAGGCTCTTAAAGATAGCGGAGTCAGGGGATATGGGGAGAAGGCAGGAACGGGGTACTGATTGGGGATGATCAGCCGTGATCACATTGAACGGCGGTGCTATAACTATGAGAAGACCAAGAAAGTTGAGAGTGCCCTCAATGTCTATAGGTGAACCGTAGAAAGCGTCCTTGTGAGGGTGCTTCACGGCTTGGTTTGGGAACAGCTCTGCCCAAGACCACAAGGAATGAAAGAGAGTTGTAGATGGTGCTTTACATAGACCAGACTCCCCACCATCGACTCCATCTACACTTCACTCTGCCTCGGAAGAGCAGCCAACATAATCAAAGACAGACAGACACAAGGTGCTGCAGAGATGCAGCAGGTGATGCAGCACCTGTGGAGAACATGGACCGGCGATATTTCAGGTCAGAATCCTTCCTTTGCCTTTTCTTAGTGTGAATGGGTGATCGATGGGCAAAGGACCTGTTTCCTTGCTGTGTCTGAAGAAGGGTCTCGACCGACCGAAAGCATCCATCGATGCTGCCTGTCCCGCTGAGTTACTCCAGCATTTTGTGTCTGCCTTCGGTGTAAACCGACTTCTGCAGTTCCTTCCGAAATTAAAAGATGACCCAAAATGTCACCTATCTCCAGAGATGCTGCCTGACACCGTCCTTTAATTCTGCGGCTGTGACCTCTAGTCCTAGACTCTCCCAATCTTCTTCTTTTGTCTTTGAAGCTGGTTGGTTATATGACAGTTTCCCATTCCTTTACACAGTCCTCTGCGTTTTTATTGAACACTGCAAGATCCTTTGGGCTGCACTGGTTGGGTAAAACATAGAAACATAGAAATTAGGTGCAGGAGTAGAGGCCATTCGGCCCTTCGAGCCTGCACCGCCATTCAATATGATCATGGCTGATCATCCAACTCAGTATCCCATCCCTGCCTTCTCTCCATACCCTCTGATCCCCTTAGCCACAAGGGCCACATCTAACTCCCTCTTAAATATAGCCAATGAACTGGCCTCGACTACCCTCTGTGGCAGAGAGTTCCAGAGATTCACCACTCTGTGTGAAAAAAGTTCTTCTCATCTCGGTTTTAAAGGATTTCCCCCTTATCCTTAAGCTGTGACCCCTTGTCCTGGACTTCCCCAACATCGGGAGCAATCTTCCTGCATCTAGCCTGTCCAACCCCTTAAGAATTTTGTAAGTTTCTATAAGATTCCCTCTCAATCTCCTAAATTCTAGAGAGTATAAACCAAGTCTATCCAGTCTTTCTTCATAAGACAGTCCTGACATCCCAGGAATCAGTCTGGTGAACCTTCTCTGCACTCCCTCTATGGCAAGAATGTCTTTCCTCAGATTAGGAGACCAAAACTGTACGCAATACTCCAGGTGTGGTCTCACCAAGACCCTGTACAACTGCAGTAGAACCTCCCTGCTCCTATACTCAAATCCTTTTGCTATGAAAGCTAACATACCATTGGCTTTCTTCACTGCCTGCTGCACCTGCATGCCCACTTTCAATGACTGGCGTTCCATGACACCCAGGTCTCGCTGCATCTCCCCTTTTCCTAGTCGGCCACCATTTAGATAATAGTCTGCTTTCCTGTTTTTGCCACCAAAATGGATAACCTCAAATTTATCCACATTATACTGCATCTGCCAAACATTTGCCCACTCACCCAGCCTATCCAAGTCACCTTGCAGTCTCCTAGCATCCTCCTCACAGCTAACACTGCCCCCCAGCTTAGTGTCATCCGCAAACTTGGAGATATTGCCTTCAATTCCCTCATCCAGATCATTAATATGTAGTAGGGGGTAGTAGGGGGCAGACAAGGCAGTGCTGCATTGTATGGTCCTCTTCTCCACATTCACAGGTGGTTTGGCCAGTTTCATAGCCCCATCTGGCCATGGCAGCTTTTGATCGCCCTGTTCCTGTTCTCAGGTGGTTGAGTGTCTTCCACTGGACCCATGGTGCTTCTGAGCCCGGAGGGAGGGCTTCAGTAGGAGGGATACCCATGTCAGTAGGAGGGGGGTCGTCCTCAATCCTTTTTATCCATAGTTGGAGTCTGGTTTCTTCCCGTGATGCTATTAGGGGCTGGACATGGCTGAGAAAGCTTCTCCTGGACTTCAGCCGTTGGGCCGGGGGTACACGTCCATAGAGGAGGTGGCGTTCATCACTGGTGGTCTCCCATTAGAAACATAGAAAATAGGTGCAGGAGTAGGCCATTCGGCCCTTCGAGCCTGCACCATTCGCCATTCAATATGATCATGGCTGATCATCCAACTCAGTATCCTGTACCTGCCTTCTCTCCATACCCCCTGATCCCTTTAGCCACAAGGGCCACATCTAACTCCCTCTTAAATATAGCCAATGAACTGTGTGGCCTCAACTACCTTCTGTGGCAAAGAATTCCACAGATTCACCACTCTCTGTGTGTAAAAAATGATTTTCTCATCTCGGTCCTAAAAGACTTCCCTCTTATCCTTAAACTGTGTGGCCCCTTGTCCTGGACTTCCCCAACATCGGGAATAATCTTCCTGCATCTAGCCTGTCCAACCCCTTAAGAATTTTGTACGTTTCTATAAGATCCCCCCTCAACCTTCTAAATTCTAGCGAGTACAAGCCGAGATTAGTGGAAACATCCTCCCCACATCCACTCTATCCAGGCCTTTCACTATTCGGTCACGTTTCAATGAGGTCCCCCCCTCATTCTTCTAAACCTCAGCGAGTACAGGCCCAGTGCCGACAAACGCTCATCGTACGTTAACCCACTCATTCCTGGGATCGTTCTTGTAACCCTCCTCTGGACCCTCTCTAGAGCCAACACATCCTTCCTCAGATACGGGGCCCAGAATTGCTCACATTACTCCAAATGCAGCCTAACCAGCGCCTTAAAGAGCCTCGGCATCTCATCTCGACCGAGGTACTGCCTCATAGCTCCAGCCACCTCTTTCCATCCTGATGTTCTGTGCTGCCCGCGTGGAGTTTGCACGTTCTCTTTGTGACCTTGGGAGCGGGGCGAGTGTGGCAGAGGTGATAGCAAGTAACAGGCGCAACAACCAACAAGGAAGTGAAACCTGGCCCTGACATCTCTTTGCAGAGCATGAGTCTCCGGGTGGCACAGTGGCACAGCGCTAGAGTTGCTGCCTCACAGCGTCAGAGACCCGGATTCATCCTGACTACGGGTGCTGTCTGTGCGGAGTTATCCTGGGAGGGGGTTACAGAGGCGAGGAGAGTTGTAGGAGCCAGGGGGGAGGTGACAGTTGTACAGGGCTCTAGTAAGACCACATCCTGAGTATTGCGTACAGTTTTGGCCTGTTGGCCTTCATAACAAGAGGATTTCAGTATAGGAATAAAGAGGTCCTTCTGCAGTTGTACAGGGCCCTAGTGAGACCACATATGGAGTATTGTGTACAGTTTTGGTCTCCTAATTTAAGGAAGGACATCCTTGTGATCGAGGCAGTGCAGCGTAGGTTCACCAGATTGATCCCTGGGATGGTGGGACTGTCATATGAGGACAGATTGAAGAGACTAGGCTTGTATTCACTGGAGTTTAGAAGGATGAGGGGGGGATCTTATAGAAACATATAAAATTATAAAAGGACTGGACAAGCTAGATGCAGGAAAAATGTTCCCAATGTTGGGCGAGTCCAGAACCAGGGGCCACACACAGTCTTAGAATAAAGGGGAGGCCATTTAAGACTGAGGTGAGAAAAAACTTTTTCACCCAGAGAGTTGTGTGAATTTGTGGAATTCCCTGCCACAGAGGGCAGTGGAGGCCAAGTCACTGGATGGATTTAAGAGAGAGTTAGATAGAGCTCTAGGGGCTAGTGGAGTCAAGAGATATGGGGAGAAGGCAGGCACGGGTTATTGATTGGGGACGATCAGCCATGATCACAATGAATGGCGGTGCTGGCTCGAAGGGCCGAATGGCCTCCTCCTGCACCTATTGTCTATGTTTCAAGGTGTAAATAGAGAGGTGGCATTGAGGAAACAGATGGGGAGCAATGATTGCAACTTTTAAGAACATTTAGGTACATGGATAGGATAGGTTGGGAGGGATATGGGCCAAACACAGGCAGGAGGGACTAGTGTAGATGGGGCATGTTGGTCGTTGTGGGCAAGTTGGGCTGAAGGGCCTGTTTCCACACTGTATCATTCTATGACTAGTGTAGATGGGGCTAGTGTGGGCAAGTTGGGCTGAAGGAAGGGCCTGTTTCCACACTGTATCACTCTGTGACTAGTGTAGATGGGGCATGTTGGGCGGTGTGGGCAAGTTGGGCTGAAGGGGGGGGGGGGGGGGGCTGGGGAGAGATACGCATCGGTGGCAGCGGATGTTGTTCTGACTGAAACAGCACGGCACTCACAGCTTTTATCTCCTGCTCCTCATTTCAACCCTTCACCCCCCCCTCACTCAGTTAAAATGACAGACACTTCCACAAACGGTTCCAGCCGCTGAAATACTGCAGCAGCTCACTGCAGTTCTGACCCCAGGATGGATGGGGCCCGCGCCACAAACCCGCACACGGTCTCAGCTCTGCCACCCTTCCCTCACCACTGAACGGAACATGCCTTTCAAAATTTTAGAAACATAGAAAATAGGTGCAGGAGTAGAGGCCATTCGGCCCTTCGAGCCTGCACCATTCGCCATTCAATATGATCATGGCTGATCATCCAACTCAGTATCCCATCCCTGCCTTCTCTCCATACCCCCTGATCCCTTTAGCCACAAGGGCCACATCTAACTCCCTCTTGAATATAGCCAATGAACTGTGTGGCCTCAACTACCTTCTGTGGCAGAGAATTCCAGAGATTCACCAATGCAGTTCCTTCTTGACCAAGAACCTCTCTATCTCTGCCTTAATAGCCTAATCTAAGGAAAGACATTCTTGCCATAGAGGGAGTACAGAGAAGGTTCAAATGTTTTCCTCATCTCGGTCCTAAAGGATTTCCCCCCTTATCCTTAAACTGTGTGTGGCCCCTTGTTCTGGACTTCCCCAACATCGGGAACAATCTTCCTGCATCTAGCCTGTCCAACCCCTTAAGAATGTTGTAAGTTTCTATAAGATCCCCCCTCAATCTTCTAAATTCCAGCGAGTACAAGCCGAGTCTATCCAGTCTTTCTTCATATGAAAGTCCTGCCATCCCAGGAATCAGTCTGGTGAACCTTCGATCAGGTCTCCCCTTCAACCTCTGGCGTTCCAAAGAAAACAATGCCCGTCAGCCCAACCTGTCCAGAGAGCTATTAACCTCTAATCCACGCAGCTTCCCTGATGTAAAACGTCTGCCCCCTCTTCAAAGCCTCCGGATTCTTCCTGTGATGGGGGGGAACACAACCGCACGCAATTCTCCAAATGCAGCCTAACCAAAGTCCTCTGTAGATGCCGAGGATAAGACACAAAATATCGGAGTAACTCAGCGGTAATTCAAGATTCAAGAGAGTTTATTGTCCTGTGTCCCTGATA
Source organism: Amblyraja radiata (assembly GCF_010909765.2). Lineage (NCBI taxonomy): Eukaryota > Metazoa > Chordata > Chondrichthyes > Rajiformes > Rajidae > Amblyraja > Amblyraja radiata. The sequence continues at coordinate 38,268 of NW_022630930.1, forward strand.
GGACAATGAAATTCTTGCTTTGCTTCAGCACAACAGAACATAGTAGGCATTGACTACAGAACAGATCAGTGTGGCCATATACCATCATATAAATATATACACACATCGATAAATAAGCAGGTAAAGTGCAAATAACAGATAATGGGCTATTAATGTTCAGAGTTTTGTCCGAGCCAGATTTAATAGCCTGATGGCTGTGGGGAAGTAGCTATTCCTGAACCTGGTTGTTACAGTCTTCAGGCTCCTGTACCTTCTACCTGAGGGTAGTGGGGAGATAATAATAATAATAATGGATGGGATTTATATAGCGCCTTTCTAATACTCAAGGCGCTTTACATCGCATTATTCATTCACTCCTCAGTCACACTCGGTGGTGGTAAGCTACTTCTGTAGCCACAGCCGCCCTGGGGCAGACTGACGGAAGCGTGGCTGCCAATCCGCGCCTACGGCCCCTCCGACCACCACCAATCACTCACACACATTCACACACAGGCAAAGGTGGGTGAAGTGTCTTGCCCAAGGACACAACGACAGTATGCACTCCAAGCGGGATTCGAACCGGCTACCTTCCGGTTGCCAGCCGAACACTTAGCCCATTGTGCCATCTGCCGTCCCTGATGAGTGTGTGGCCAGGATGGTGTGTGAGTCCTTGATGATGCTGCCAGCCTTTTTACGGCAGCGACTGCGATAGATCCCCTCAATGGTGGGGAGGTCAGAGCCGATGATGGACTGGGCAGTGTTTACTACTTTTTGTAGTCTTTTCCTCTCCAGGGCGCTCAAGTTGCCGAACCAAACCAGCAGCCAGCATCTCTGGAGAAATGGAATAGGTGATGTTTCGTGTGTCGGAACCCTTCCTCAGACTTGAGTCTGAAGAAGAGTTAAGTCTCAGGTCTTGAGTCTGAAGAAGGGTTCCAACCCGAAACATCATCTATTCCTCTTCTCCAGAGATGCTGGCTGGCTGACCCGCTGAGTTACTCCAGCAATCTTGTGTCTACGGTATAAACAGGCATCTGGAGTTCCCTCCAACACATTCTACCAAGATAGACAATAAACAACAGGTGCAGGAGTAGAGGCCATTTGGCCCTTTGAGCCAGCACCGCCGATCATGGCTGATCATCCCCAATCAGTACCCCGTTCCTGCCTTCTCCCCATATCCCCTGACTCCACTATCTTTAAGAGCCCTATCTAGCTCTCTCTTTAAAGCATCCAGACAACCTACCTCCACCGCCCTCTGTGGCAGAGAATTCCACACACTCACAACTCTCTGGGTGAAAAAGTTTTTCCTCGTCCCCGTTCTAAATGGTTTACCCCTGATTCTTAAACTGTGTGTGTGTGGCCCCTGGTTCTGGACTCCCCCAACATCGGGAACATGTTTCCTGCCTCTAGCGTGTCCAAACCCTTAACAATCTCATATATGTTTCAATGAGATCCCCTCTCCTTCTAAACTCCACAGAGTGTACAAGCCCAGCCGCTCCACATTCTCTCAGCATATGACAGTCCCGCCATCCCGGGAATTAACCTGGTGAACTCCCTCAATAGCAAGAATCTCCTTCCTCAAATTAAGATGCAACTTGACTTTGTGTCTGCTACACTGAGTGCCCTGATTGTCAAAGGCAAGCAAACCGCACGCCTTCTGTTTCACCCTGTGATCTCTTAACAACCCACCGAACAATTGTTCCCGTGGTCTGTGGCTCTTGCTCTCCGCCCAGCTGTCCCTTTCTCTCTTCCTGCAGACTGCACCCTCGTATCGGCAGATCTTTTTTTTCAGAAACAGCCCTTGCTTCAGCAAAGAGACCAACAAGGCAGCTTCCGACTGCTCACCAACACCAACCCAGGACACGCCGCTCCTGGGATCACTCTGGGGGGGAAACTAGTGCCTCAAGGTGAACGAGGGTTTGACGGCACTGGGCCTGTAGTCGCTGGAGTTTACTAATCAAGCATCTATCTATCTCTGCCTTAATACGCACCGCTCCATTGTGAGAAAAGACATTCCTAATCTGAGGAAAGACATTCTTGCCATAGAGGATTTGAGTCTAGGAGCAGGGAGGTTCTACTGCAGTTGTACAGGGTCTTGGTGAGACCACACCTGGAGTATTGCGTACAGTTTTGGTCTCCTAATCTGAGGAAAGACATTCTTGCCATAGAGGATTTGAGTCTAGGAGCAGGGAGTTTCTACTGCAGTTGTACAGGGTCTTGGTGAGACCACACCTGGAGTATTGCGTACAGTTTTGGTCTCCTAATCTGAGGAAAGACATTCTTGCCGTAGATGGAGTACAGAGAAGGTTCACCAGACTGATTCCTGGGATGTCAGGACTTTCATATGAAGAAAGACTGGATAGACTCGGCTTGTACTCGCTGGAATTTAGAAGATTGAGGGGGGGATCTTATAGAAACTTACAAAATTCTTAAGGGGTTGGACAGGCTAGATGCAGGAAGATTGTTCCCGATGTTGGGGAAGTCCAGGACAAGGGGCCACACACACACAGTTTAAGGATAAGGGGGAAATCTTTTAGGACCGAGATGAGAAAAACATTTTTTTTCACACACAGAGAGTGGTGAATCTGTGGAATTCTCTGCCACAGACGGTAGTTGAGGCCACAGTTCATTGGCTATATTTAAGAGGGAGTTAGATGTGGCCCTTGTGGCTAAAGGGATCAGGGGGTATGGAGAGAAGGCAGGTACAGGATACTGAGTTGGATGATCAGCCATGATCATATTGAATGGCGGTGCTGGCTCGAAGGGCCGAATGGCCTCTACTCCTGCACCTATTGTCTATGTTTCTATGTGAGCAGTTTTGGCCCCCGTATCTGAGGAAGGATATGCTGGCTCTGGAGAAGAGGCTTGCGAGAATGATCCCAGAGGTGAATGGGTTAATGTACGATGAGCGTTTGAGTGCCCTGGGTCTGGACTCACTGGAGTTTAGAAGGATGAGGGGGTGACCTCATCGAAACACACAGAGTAGTGAAAGGCCTGGATAGAGTGGATGTGGGGAGGATGTTTCCACTAGTGGGAGAGTCTGGGACCAGAGGGCACAGCCTCAGAATTCAGGACATTCCTTTAGGAAGGAGATGAGGAGGAATTTCTTTAGCCAGAGGCTGGTGAATCTGTGGGATTCATTGCCAAGGGCCAAGTCAATGGAAGGTAGACAAAATTGCTGGAGAAACTCAGCGGGTGCGGCAGCATCTATGGAGCGAAGGAAATAGGCAACGTTTTGGGCCAAAACCCTTCTTCAGATCGAGTTTCTACAGCAATGTTGTCCCATAGATGCTGCCGCACCCGCTGAGTTTCTCCAGCGATTTTGTCTACCTTCGATTTTCCAGCATCTGCAGTTCATAGAAACATAGACAACAGGTGCAGGAGT
>NW_022630931.1:0-41642 GCF_010909765.2 Amblyraja radiata
TTCTATGTTTATATGCAAGGCTCAGAGTTGTACATTCTTAGTGAGACCACACCTGGAGTATTGTGTGCAATTTTGGTCCCCTAATTTGAGGAAGGACATTCTTGCTATTGTGGGAGAGCAGCGTATTCTGTCCAAGGTTAATTCCCGGGATGGCGGGACTGTCATATGCTGAGAGAATGGGCTTGTACACTCTGGAGTTTAGAAGGATGAAAGTGGATCTTATTGAAACATATAAGATTGTTAAGGGTTTGGACATGCTAGAGGCAGGAAACATGTTCCCGATGTTGGGGGAGTCCAGAACCAGGGGCCACAGTTTAAGAATAAGGGGTAAGCCAATTAGAACGGAGATGAGGAAACAATTTTCACAACAGAGTTGTGAGTGTGGAATTCTCTGTCTCAGAGGGCGGTGAGGCCGGTTCTCTGGATACTTTCAAGAGAGGGCTAGATAGTGCTCTTAAAGATAGCGGAGTCAAGGGATATGGGGAGAAGGTAGGTTTGGGATGATCAGCCATGATCACATTGAATGGGCTGAATGGCCTACTCCTGCACCTATTGTCTATTGCCCCAGTGCCCCGCCATTCACAGTGAAGATCCCGCCCTGGTTTGACTTCCTAAACTGCAACACCCTCCCCACCCCAAACAACGTGACCTCCTCCCTGTGGCTCCTTGCCCCTTGCCCCTGCCGCTGCCTCCTGTTCGTTAACCCCCTTTGCTCCCTCCCCCCCCCTCCCCATCCCCATCCCCAAACAGTGTGAACCCCCACCAGGCTCCGTTCCACTTTCCTTGACTCACTTGACCGCTCCCTCTCCCAGTTCCCTGCCCCCCTCATTCATCGCCCTCGGCACCAAACCCACTCCCCCTTGAATACCTCCCCCCTCCCTTTGCTCCCTGCTTCCCCCCGCTACTCACTCCACCCCTTTTCAACCCCCAGCCTCTCACCCCCTCCCTCCCTCCCTCCCTCGCCCGGACCGTCTCCTCTCTCTCTCTGAACCTCTCAGCCTCCCACCGCTCAGATATCTCTCTCTCCCTTCCGAACTCTCTCTCCCCAACTCCCCCCTTCTCGTTCTTTCTCTCCCCTTCTCTTTCCACCCCTCATCTCTGCCCCTCTCTCCCTCTCTCTCTCTCTCCCGCCCCTATCTCTCTCTCTCGCCTCTCCTCACTCATTCTCTCCCCACTCCCTCTTGTTCTCCCTCTATCGTTCTCTCTTTCTCCTTCTCTCTCCCTCTCTCCCACCGTCCAGTGTAAAGATATTTACAGCAGCGCTTACAGCTCCGCTACAGGATCTTTGGTCCAGTGCGGGTCGGCTCCATCTTGGCCGCGACGTCATTTCCGGGCGGGCAGCCGGCGGGGCAACGGGCGGCGGGGCCGAGACGTCATTTCCGGGCTGAAGCCCCAATGCGCCGCGCGGTCTCTCTCGCTGTCTCCGGGACAACGGACAACGGACAACGGGCAACGGACAACGGGCAACGGACAACGGACAACGGGCAACGGGCAACGGACAACGGACAACGGACAACGGACAACGGACAACGGACAACGGGCAACGGACAACGGGCAACGGACAACGGGCAACGGACAACGGGCAACGGACAACGGACAACGGGCAACGGACAACGGGCAACGGACAACGGGCAACGGACAACGGGCAACGGGCAACGGACAACGGACAACGGACAGCGGCAGCGGCAACAGCAGCGGGCGGGAGGAGCCGTGAGTACCGGGGCGGGGGGGGGGGCGGGGGCCAGGCCGCGGCCTCGCACCCGGGAGACAGTGACTGGGCCTGGGGTTGGCGGAGCTCGGGGAGCCGGGCCTGGTCCTGGAGTCGGGCCTGCGCCGGGACCCGCCGCCGCAACACGACCATCAATCTCGGGTGGGCCTGATGGGTCTCTCTCTCTCTCTCTCTATATATATATCTTTATCTCTCTCTCTATCTCTATCTCTCTCTATGGTCAAATAGTAAACGACTGCGGGATAATGAACACAGACATCTCTCTCTCTCCCTGTCTGTGTTTCTCCATCTCTCTCTCTACCACTATCTCTCCCTGTCTATCTCAGCCTCTCGCTGTATTTCTGTCATTCTCTCTCTCTGTCTATCTCTATCTCTATTCATCTCTACATCCCTCTTATCAATTTTCTATTTGCAAATTGCAAATTTAAATACTTTATTGGCATGATAAAATACATCATTATATTGCCAATGTATAGAACATAGAAACATAGACAATAGGTGCAGGAGTAGGCCATTCGGCCCTTCGAGCCTGCACCGCCATTCAATATGATCATGGCTGATCATCCAACTCAGTATCCTATACCTGCCTTCTCTCCATACCCCCTGATCCCTTTAGCCACAAGGGCCACATCTAACTCCCTCTTAAATATAGCCAATGAACTAGCCTCAACTACCTTCTGTGGCGGAGAATTCCAGAGATTCACCACTCTCTATGTGAAAAACGTTTTCCTCATCTCCATCCTAAAAGATTTCCCCCTTATCCTTAAACTGTGACCCCTTGTTCTGGACTTCCCCAACATCGGGAATAATCTTCCTGCATCTAGCCTGTCCAACCCCTAAAGAATTTTGTAATTTTCTATAAGATCCCCCCTCAATCTTCTAAATTCTAGCGAGTACAAACCGAGTCTATCCAGTCTTTCTTCAAATGAAAGTCCTGCCATCCCAGGAATCAGTCTGGTGAACCTTCTCTGTACTCCCTCTATGGCAAGAATGTCTTTCCTCAGATTAGGAGACCAAAACTGTACGCATTACTCCAGGTGTGGTCTCACCAAGACCCTGTATAACTGCAGTAGAACCTCCCTGCTCCTACACTCAAATCCTTTTGCTATGAATGCTAACATACCATTCGCCTTCTTCACTGCCTGCTGCACCTGCATGCCTACTTTTAATGACTGGTGTACCATGACGCCCAGGTCTCGTTGCATCTCCCCCTTTCCTAATCGGCCACCATTCAGATAACAGTCTACTTTCCTGTTTTTGCCACCAAAGTGGATAACCTCACATTTATCCACATTATACTGCATCTGCCATGCATTTGCCCACTCACCCAACCTATCCAAGTCACCTTGCAGCCTATGGCACATAACATAACATGCATATTTTAAATGCATAAATATAAATACAAGTATACAGGGCATGGATAGATATGTCACTGTACGTATGAAAAAGTTCACTTAAAAGATAGACAAAGTACAAATTCTTAAGACCATACAAAGCTTTAATTTAACGTCTGACGTGTGTGGACTGAGAGACTCAGAGGCAACAGTTTCACGTCTGAATCTCCAGCAGTACACACAAAGAAATACCAGAACACGCGAGTTTATGTACGTACTGAAATAAAACCAATTGCATGATGTAATGTACAAAAACCATCATCCACCTCCAAATATGTTTTTCACTCTTTGCCAAAAGCCAGTTACCCCAATGGCATCCTCTGGGCCCCTTCTTATCTGATTAACCTCTTCAACTTACATAAAAAACCTTGCAAGAGAGCTGCGAACTTTTCACCTTAAGTTAAAAAAACCCTTGTCACGATGGAAGTTATCCAAATCCCATCATGCATTACAATTGGCCTTTTACAACAGGAAAGCTTAAATATGACAACAATCAATTAATAACTAACTCTTTCACGTATATATATATTAACATACACACTCGCAATACACCTATAGTCCTTTATTGATTGCTACACGTTCTTGCAGCTGTAAGCAGTACAACAGGATAACAAGTTTAGCAATTCAGTATTAATTTCTTAGTACAGGTGCACAACCTTTTATCCGAAGATCCAAATAACGAAAACCTCCGAATAGCGGCCATTTTTTCGGTCCTTGAAGAAAGGTCCTTGAAAACGTTCACCGAGGGCGGCCTGCAGAGGTGACAGCGGAACCTTCGGTCGGTCCTCGAAGAAAGGGGAACTAAATCCCCATTCATAAAAGAGAAGGTGAGGGTATATTGCGCGGGAGGGTTAATAATTGACAATATGCTGCTGCCTGCCCGCTGAGTTAAAAAGTTCCCACGGTAGACTCACGATACACAGTGTATCGTGAGTCTTGCGTGGGAACTTTTTAACTCAGCGGGGCAGGCAGCAGCAGATTGTCGCTCGCTTCAGTTTCACCCCACCTACACCCCTCTGCTTCCCGGCCATGTGTGTGACCCCTTCCCTCCCCTCTCCAGCTCCCCGCCCATTGCACCGGCGCGGGGGCTTTGCACTGTCTTCACGTCAGCGATTGCAGCAGGACCGTGCCAGTCACCGGAGACGTCAGGACCAACGGGACACCGACCCCCAGGCCCACTGCAAGCACGGAGATCCCAGAGACCCACAGCCAACAGCAGCCCAGCCCAGCCCCGCTCCAACTACAGAGGAACCTGGGTTGCGGATGACAGGGCGCAGCTCGGGGCGTCGTAGGGGCCCATCGGGGAGCGGGTTCCTGTTGGTCTTTACGTCTCCGGCCACCTGCCATCCTCCGGGAACTGTACCGCCCTTGCAGGAGAGTGGGGTTGTTTGCAGTTGCAGAGGGAGGGGGCAAGGGCGGTACAGTTCCCAGTCTCAGCTCCAGTCCAGGGGGGTGGCCGGAGACGTCAGGACCAACGGGACACCGACCCCCAGGCCCACTGCAAGCACGGAGATCCGAGAGACCCACAGCCAGCAGCAACTCCAGCCCAGCCCCGCTCCAACTCCAGAGGAACACGTAGGGGCAGAAGCTGATGGTGTGCAAGGTACGTCTTGTTCTTGGGGTGGCGGATGAGGGGGCGCAGCTCGGGCTGTGGGCAAACTGCCACTTGTCGCCGTATCGGCCCATCGGGGAGCGGATTCCTCTGGAGTTGGAGGGGGAGGGGGGTATTGTGCTGTTTGATCGGCCCCTGCTATCCCAGGGACAGGGAGACACAGCGGCTTTTTAGACTGGTGGGCAATCACTTCCAAAGTTCTGCCCACACAGTCAGTACACCTCTCCTACACTGCATTTCATACAAACATTTATTCTGCAAGAAAAAACTACATTGAAGACTCAAACTCGCGACCGAGTTTACTGCCGGGATCAAGGCGCAAACTCGCGACCTTGCGGATATGAAGCGAGCACTCTACCACTGAGCCAGCCATTAAAATCTACGCTAAAAAATTTCCATTCCGAAGACCGACAAATTCTGAATTACGAAAAGTGTCTGGTCCCAAGGCTTTCGGATAAAAGGTTGTGCACCTGTATCAGTTAATTTCAATTAGTGTGTGCGTGCCTGTGTGCATATTGGTTATTCACCGTCTCTCAGGTTATGGAATGCTGTTACGTATTGTGCACCAAGATGTGCCGTATTACCTTCACCAAGGAATATTCTTAGTTTTGATATATCATCTAGTTCTTTAAAATCTGTGTTTGCCAAAGTATGTTTTCCTTGTTTTGTCAATTTTTCTGCATTTTAGGAGGAAGTGTACCTCTGTTTCAACTTCATCTGTCAAACAGTGGCCGCATATTCTATTTTCTCTTGGTTGCCAAAATCTCTTCTGTCTTCCTTTTTCAACTGCGAAATGGTGGTCACTTCACCTGTATTTGGTGAGGGTCTGTCTCTGCTTTATGTCTCTTACAGTTGTAGAGATAGTTTGCCAATTGATAATCATTTTTATGACATTCTAATCTGCTTTGGATTTTGGTTTCTTTATCCCAATGTTCCAAATAAGTTTATTTTCATTGTTTGATAATTTGGTTCACTCTAACTGTTGATTGGGGATCAGCATTGATCTGAGGCTGGTCAGGGTTTAACTGGATAGGGTTTAACTGAATAGGGGTAGTTAGTTTCAGTACCAAATGACATAGGGAACTCTTCTGGTTTCCTCTCTTGGGTTTGAAGGGCTTTAAACTGTAGGGTATCTGGGGGGCTAGATTTAAGGTGCTCGTTTCTGGATATTTATTGTCAGTGGGTATGTGCCTAATTCCACCCTACATGTTTTTCTTTGGATGCAGAGAATGTTCTGACAAAATTCCGCATGCAGGGCCTCTGTTGTATGTTTTCCACATTTAATATAGATATGGTGACTGAGCGGACCCCATACTTCACTACCATAAAGTGCAATAGGCTGGATTACACTGTCAAATATATATATATATATTTATTTTTATATACATTTTTATTTGATGCATCTGCATATCATAGTCCAAACCAATACAGACTTTGTTTAACGGTTACATATTAAATATCCAGGTTTCCAGGGACCCAGTTACCAAAGTAGCTGGGATCCTCCTTTATCGGTTACATATTAACATTGCCTCTAATTATTTGTTTATATTTATAGATAGGAGAAAGAAAGAAAGAAAGAAAGAAATGATAAAAATAGGATAAACTATCAATAATACAACTTAGGAGATAGGTCCGTAGGTCAGAGAACATAACTATTCATCTAGTTCTGGGTTCAGGCTTCAGTCCGGCCTCTGCGCCGGTCCAATCGACCCTTTCAAATAATCTATAAATGGGGACCATATTCTAATAAATAATTCTGGTTTGTCAATTAAGACAAATCTAATTTTTTCCAAATGTAAGGTGTCTGACATCTCCATAATCCACATCTTGATTATGGGGGTTGTTGGGTTTTTCAAATTTTTTTCCCCAATTATTATACTGTAATCAAGGAAATTTCTTTGGTTTATTGTGAGCTTTAGGTATTGTTCTGATATGCCCAATATTATTAATTTAGGATCGGGATCCAGTTGGATATTAACGACTACAGAGATTATTTAAAAAATATCCATCCAGTAATTTTAAAATGTTAAACAATTTACAAAAGTGTGGGTTAAATTAGCCACGTGGCATTGACATTGATCACAGATAGGAAAGATATTAGTAAAAATCCTAATTAATTGTGTTTTAGAATAATGCAGTCTATGGAGTACTTTATTATATTGTATTATAGAATGTCTGACATTTAACGAATGCCAGACATTTAACAGACATTGGTGTATATGTTGTAGGCTTTTGTCCCAAATATCTTTCATTATGGGTTGAGCTAATTCCTTTTCCCATGCTAGTCTATATAATTCCGTCGACGGATTCTCACTGTCTAGAAAAGTACTATAAATGTACGATATTAATTTGACTGTGTTAGGGTGTTTATTCAAACCATCTAGAATCTCTGGTTTTCTGGTTCTGTATTCTCATTTATGTGTTTTAACATAATCTTTAAGTTGTAAATATCTAAAAAAACTATTTGAATGTAATCCGTAGTTCTGTTGTTAGTCCTGATACGAGAGAAAAATACAATTTCTTTAAAGATGTCCCATCTTTTTAATCCATTATTTTTCCATTGTGCAAAACCGTTATCCAACTGAGGGTTTAAATGAGGGATTATTTGCAATGGGGAGAGAAAGTGATAAATTATCCAATTTTAATGTATTTTTTAGTTGTTTCCAAATTCGAATACCACTATATATTATAGGGTTTTCACTATAGATTTTTTAAATTCAAATGTGTGGGAGCGAACAGAATCAGACCAATTTCAAAAGGCAAACAGTCTTCCTTTTCCATCTTTAACCAGTCTGGTTGTTGATCCATATCTTCCAACCAAAAATTCATATTTTTGACATTGACTGCCCAAAAGTAAAATAAAAAATTTGCTAAAACTAATCCTCTTTTGGTCTTAGATTTGCATGCGTGTTTTTTGCTTATTCTATGGTTCTTATCATTCCAAATAAAACTTGTCACTACAGAGACAACTTTTTTAAATACATTTTTTGGGAGACATATAGGAATTGATTGAAAAAGGTATGGCAATTGCGGAAAGAAAATCATTTTTATAGCGTTAATTCTACCGAGCATTGAAATGAGAAGTGTTTTCCAATATTGAATATTCTTATGCAATTTATTAAGTAAAGGCATAACATTTGATTTAAATAAAGAAGTATATTTTGTTGGTCACATAAATTCCTAGGTATTTAAATTTTTCATTTACTATTCTGAAAGGTGATTGTTGCAATATGTATAATTTAGGTTCCGTTATTGGCATAATCTCACTTTTATTCCAATTAATTCTAATCCCGAAAATATACCAAATTGAGTTATAAGATTTAAGTTTGGAATGCTGATTTCTGGGTTTGTAATATATAGTAATACATCGTCTGCATTTAGAGAGACTTTACTAACTGTATTTTTAGTATTATACCCATATATGTCTGGATGTGCTCGAACACTTTCTGCTAGTGGTTCTAGAGCAAGTGCGAATAATAACGGAGATAACGGGCATCCTTGTCTGCAGCCTTTAGATAAATCAAATTTTGATGATAACATTTGATTTGTCATTATTCTAGCTGTTGGGTTGGTATATAATAGCTTAACCCATGTGTAAAACTTCTCACCCAGTTGAAATGTTTTCACCACCGAAAATAAATAGGGCCATTCCACTTGATCGGATGCTTTCTCAGTGTCTAACGAGATGACTGCTAGATCTACATTAGTTATTCTGTTTGAGTATGTAATATTAAATAATCGTCTCAGATTATAATATGAGTAGCATTTATGAATCACTAAACTTAATCTATGGGCTAAAATTTTGGTTAATATTTTCTGGTCGATGTTTAAGAGCGTGATTGCTCTATATGACCCTGGATCTTCAGGGTCCTTATCCGTTTTGGGTATGAGTATTATTGTTGATTAATTTAAAGTTTCTGGTAGTTTCTGTTGCGTGAAGGCATGTGTATATAGTGTCTGCAGGCATAGGGAGATCAGATCATGGATTTTTAAAATAAAATTTGCTATTTAAACCATCAGGGCCAGCGGCCTTTCCATTTTTTAAAGAACTAATAGATTCTTCAATATCTTTTACTGATATTTCGGCCCCTAATAATTCCCTCTCTTTCAGATCTAAACCTGTAAGATTACATTTCTGTAAAAATGATTCCATTCCTGCAGACCCCCCTATCGTTTATGTTGAGTAAAGTGTTTGATAGTATTGAGAAAAGCTATCATTAATATCCTTGGGTAATGTTAGTATTTCTCCCGTATCTGATTTAACATATAACATATAACTATTACAGCACGGAAACAGGCCATCTCGGCCCTACAAGTCCGTGCCGAACAATTATTTTCCCTTAGTCCCACCTGCCTGCACTCATACCATAAACCTCCATTTCCTTCTCATCCATATGCCTAATCAATTTATTTTTAAATTATACCAACGAACCTGCCTCCACCACTTCCACTGGAAGCTCATTCCACACCGCTACCACTCTCTGAGTAAAGAAGTTCCCCCTCATGTTACCCCTAAACTTCTGTCCCTTAATTCTGAAGTCATGTCCTCTTGTTTGAATCTTCCCTATTCTCAAAGGGAAAAGTTTGTCCACATCAACTCTGTCTATCCCTCTCATCATTTTAAAGACCTCTATCAAGTCCCCACTTAACCTTCTGTGCTCCAGAGAATAAAGACCTAACTTATAACCATATATAACCATATAACAATTACAGCACGGAAACAGGCCATCTCGACCCTTCTAGTCCGTGCCGAACACATAATCTCCCCTAGTACCATATACCTGCGCTCAGACCATAACCCTCCATTCCTTTCCCATCCATATAACTATCCAATTTATTTTTAAATGATAAAAACGAACCTGCCTCCACCACCTTCACTGGAAGCTCATTCCACACAGCTACCACTCTCTGAGTAAAGAAGTTCCCCCTCATGTTACCCCTAAACTTCAGTCCCTTAATTCTCAAGTCATGTCCTCTTGTTTGAATCTTCCCTACTCTCAGTGGGAAAAGCTTTTCCACGTCAACTCTGTCTATCCCTCTCATCATTTTAAAAACCTCTATCAAGTCCCCCCTTAACCTTCTGCGCTCCAAAGAATAAAGCCCTAACTTGTTCAACCTTTCTCTGTAACTTAGTTGCTGAAACCCAGGCAACATTCTAGTAAATCTCCTCTGTACTCTCTCTATTTTGTTGACATCCTTCCTATAATTAGGCGACCAAAATTGTACACCATACTCCAGATTTGGTCTCACCAATGCCTTGTACAATTTTAACATTACATCCCAGCTTCTATACGCAATGCTCTGATTTATAAAGGCTAGCATACCAAAAGCTTTCTTTACCACCCTATCTATATGAGATTCCACCTTCAAGGAACTATGCACGGTTATTCCCAGATCCCTCTGTTCAACTGCATTCTTCAATTCCCTACCATTTACCATGTACGTCCTATTTTGATTTGTCCTGCCAAGGTGTAGCACCTCACATTTATCAGCATTAAACTCCATCTGCCATCTTTCAGCCCATTCTTCCAAATGGCCTAAATCACTCTGTAGACTGGAAATCCTCTTCATTATCCACAACACAGTGGCTGAATACTTAGTGGCTAAGTATCATCTGCATACTTACTAATCCAATTTGCCACACCTTCATCCAGATCATTGATGTACATGACAAACAACAAAGGGCCCAACACAGATCCCTGAGGCACCCCACTAGTCACCTACCTCCAACCCGACAAACAGCCATCCACCATTACCCTCTGGCGTCTCCCATTCAGCCACTGTTGAATCCATCTTGCTACTCCTGCATTTATACCCAACAGTTGAACCTTCTTAACCAACCTTCATGAGGAACCTTGTCAAAGGCCTTACTAAAGTCCATATAGACAACATCCACTGCTTTACCCTCGTCAATCTCCCTAGTAACCTCTTCAAAAAATTCAAGAAGATTAGTCAAACATGACCTTCCAGGCACAAATCCATGTTGACTGTTCCTTATCAGACCCTGTTTATCCAGATGCTTATATATATTAACTCTAAGTATCTTTTCCATTAATTTGCCCACCACTGAAGTCAAACTAACAGGTCTATAATTGCTAGGTTTACTCTTAGAACCCTTTTTAAACAATGGAACAACATGCGCAGTACGCCAATCCTCGGGGACTATTCCCGTTTCTAATGACATTTGAAATATTTCTGTCATAGCCCCGGCTATTTCTACACTAACTTCCCTCAATGTCCTAGGGAATATCCTGTCAGGACCTGGAGACTTATCCACTGTTATATTTCTCAAAAGTGTCAGTACTTCTTTTACTTTGCACCTCATAGTATCCATAGCTACTCTACTAGTTTCCCTTACCTCACATAATTTAATATCCTTCTCCTTGGTGAATACCGAAGAAAAGAAATTGTTCAATATCTCCCCCATCTCTTTTGGCTCTGCAGATAGCTGTCCACTCTGTCTCTCCAATGGACCAATTTTATCCCTCGTTATCCTTTTGCTATTAATATAGCTGTAGAAACCCTTTGGATTTACTTTCACCTTACTTGCCAAAGCAACCTCATGACTTCTTTTAGCTTTACTAATTTCTTTCTTAAGATTCTTTTTACATTCCTTATACTCCTCAAGCACCTAATTTACATCATGCTGCCTATAATCATTGTAGATCTCCCTCTTTTTCCGAACAAGATGTCCAATTTCCCTTGAAAACCAGGGCTCTTTCCAATTTTTACTGTTTCCTTTCAACCGAACCGATTTAATTTTATAATTTTTTTTCCCATTCCTGCTTCCGAAGTTGGCGTGCTAGTAATTTTTGTGGTTTATCACCGAACTCAAAGTGTAGCTGTTTAGTATTTTGATAAAGTTTTATGATTTGATCTGAATATATTTGATTTAACTTGTATTTGAATGCAGCAATTTTATTATGTATTATTGTACAGGGCGCGATTGCATTTTCCATATCTAATTGTCTTATCTCCCTTTCCAATACGTGTTGTTTGGCGCAATTCTCTCTATTACGAAAAGCTTGCGTGGAGATTAACGCACCTCGTATAAATGTTTTAAATGTTTCCCAAAGAAGGGAGGCAGGTGTTTCAGGGTAGTCATTAGTCTCGAAAAACATATTTATCTGTGTGATAAGGTATTCATAACATGCTTTATCATTTAAAATTTGAGGATTAAGTCTCCATTGTGTCTGCTTCTCAGTCATTCCACTTAGTTCGATCATAAATGTTAAAGGAGCATGGTCCGAAATTGTAATATGATATTTCGAGTTATAAGTAAATGGGATAAGCTTAGCGTCTACTAAAAAGTAATCTATCCTTGAATATGTTTTATGTACCCGAGAATGAGTTTTCCCTTCTGAATGGGTTTTCAATTCTTCAAACATCTTTGATATTAGTAGCATTGATGGATGAGCTTAATAATTCGCTTGTCTTAGATTTTGCTTTTCTTTGTCTTGATAATCTATCTAGATAAGAGTCTAGATAGATTTAAATCTCCACCAATTATCAAGTTATGTTGTGTGAGTTCTGGGATAAGTATGTTCTAAAAAAACAAAGGGTTATCAAAATTTGGTCCATAGACATTGAGAAGAATCACTTTTTTTAGATATAATTCACCCACTAGAATAATATATCTACCATTATTGTCCGCAATAGTTGATATGTGTTTAAAAGGTATATCTCTACGGATTAAAATTGCGACCCCTCTGGCCTTATGGGAGAATGAAGAGTGATATGTATCAGCAATCCATTTTGCTTTCAATTTATGTTGTGCTTCGTTTTTAAGATGAGTTTCTTAAAGGAATGTTATATCTACATTAAGTGACTTTAAGTGTGCTAATACTTTACCTCTCTTGATTGGTTCATTAATTCCCTTAACGTTCCAGCTACAGAAAGTAATTCCTTGACCCCCAATTTTTCTATTAACGTCTTGCATCTTATGGTTAGGGTGGTCTATAAAAGAGCAGATAGCCCAGCATAGTAAGCCAGACATTCCACCGGAACACAGGACAGATGAATTCTAAATTTAATAAATCTTCCTCCCGGACCTCTCTCCCCAAATAATACGTATAATTCAAATCAAGTTTAAGATAGTAATTAAATAAGAAAAAAAGAAATTTAAAAAATAAGGAGTTAATAAAGTGCAAGAAAAAAGAACAAACTACATCTACAAATGGTGTAGTTAGTGTTAGCCACACTAGCGTGGCTGGCCATCTAAGGACTTCCGTAGCCTTAGAAACAATTATTACTAGCTCCACGCTATAATAAAAAAATTAAAAATTCAATAAAAGTAATTTACGGGATTAATGTTAAAACTATTTTGGTCCAAAAGATTAGTAACCATGTATTGAGAGACTATTCCTCTCTTGGCTAAGTATTAGTCAAATGTTAGTCTGATGTAAAAAAAAGAATAAACATAGCAAATTTTAATTAATAAAATACCTAGGTTATACCTTGTTTACAATTTGTATTTTTAACTAATTATTCTAATAATACCAATAAGTAATCTTAATAATTAGTAGTTGTTCGTAATAATTAGTACTAAAATAAGTATTAAAATAATATGTCCATAGCAAGAAGGTTTGTTCAGCTGTCATTATCAGCTTTCATTAGTCCTTGAGAAAAACGGTTTAAGTTCCTATTTATTCACCGCAAGATGAAAATATCATATGAATGTTATTCAATCATCACTCGAGCCCGCGGTCTCCTGGTCGATCTTCTGGGCGAATGCCAATGCTTCCTTGTGATCAGTAAAAATCTGATCCTTCTTCTTATGGGTGACTCTCAGTCTTGCAGGGTACAGCAGTTCAACTCCCCCTCCCATTCCCCGTCCGAACTCTCTGTCCTGGGTCTCCTCCATGGCCAGAGTGTGCAACACCGGAAATTGGAGGAATAACACCTCATAACTTGGGGAGCCTGCATCCTGCGGGCATGAACATTGAATTCTCCCAGTTTTGTTAGTCCTTGCTGTCTCCTCCCCTTCCTCAGCCCTTGGGCTGTCTCCTCCCATACCTCCGCCTCCACCTCCTTTTTCCTTTCTTCTCCCCGCCATCCCCCATCAGTCTGAAGAAGGGTTTTGGCCCGAAACGTTGCCTCCTTCGCTCCATAGATGCTACTGCACCCGCTGAGTTTCTCCAGCATTTTGTGTACCAGTCCATATCTCAAGTTGTCTATCTTCTTAAGAATCCTTCTTGTCTTGGTAAATAACGCTCTCCTTTTGACTACCTCAGTTGGGTAATCTCTAAAGATGCAGATTTTTTCTCCCTCGAACAGAAGATTTCTGGTGCCAGCAACTTTTTTCATGATATCATCCAAGACATGATCAAATTGCACCTTCACTATCAGTTGTCTTGGGGGGGGGGGGGGTTCGGGCCTGAGCGACTTCCAAGAGTTCTATGTGCTCGGCCTAATAAAAGATTTTGATCTAAATGCAAGACTGTTTTTAAAGTCTGCGACACAGTCACGGAGATCTTTAGTTCCTTCTTTACCCTCTCGAATGCCAACAATTCTTAAATTCTGACGTCTCTGGCGTCCCTCCAAGTCAATACATTTTTCAGTTACTTTATGCAGTAAATCTGATAAATGCTTGTTCTCGGCGAGAAGTGTTTCTATAGTTTGAGAGCTCGTTTCGGCAATTGACTCCAAATGAGTTATGGCTTCAGTTTGTTGATCTATTGAGATGAAGGCATGATCCAATTTAGCATTAAGTTTGGATTCAATCGTGTTCATTTTCTGATTTACTTCATTGATTTGTAAATCGAGGTTTACAGACATTTCCTCCTTCATGGTAGTCAATTCTACATGAACAAACTTAATGATTTTATCTTCAAAATCATTTATAAAACCTTTCAGTATTTCTTTAATGTTCATTTGTTCTTTAAAATTGTTAAATTCATCTCTTATACTTACAGTTTCTTTGGTGATAAGGATTCGAAGTTCCTCCATTTCGCTTTTCTTTGTCTTTGGCTTCTGGGCCTTTGAAACATCCTCCTGGGATGACATTAAAACTGAGCCCAAGGCTTCAGTCGGGCCTGCTTCTTCCACCAGAGGTTTGGCCTTTCCGTTTTTTTTAGTCGCTCCCTTTGTGGTGGAGTGGTTTACCAACATTACATCAGACATCGCAGGTCTGATGACTGTCAAATATTTTAAGCCAGATTCTGATTGGAATTTGGATGATGTAGAAACCCCATCCCCATTCCCCCAACTTGCCTCCTCACCAACTCTCCCCTCCTTCCCCCCCATCATATCACCCCTCTCACTCCCCCATCCCCCCGTTCATCTCCCAATCCCCCCATTCCACCCCCCCCCACCCCAGCCCTTCAAACACTTGTAATGTTCACGTGTTACTAATGTCCTGTTTGCCGGCTTGTGACTCTATGTGTTCCCCTCCTGCAGGATTTAGGCGCTGTCGACGGAGATGTAAGCGCCCATTGAGGTGCCCGATGTGCAGGCTGAGCTTCGAGGGGCTGAGCTTCGCTGGAGGACCACATGGCGGTGCACAACAAGGAGAAGCGTTATGAGTGTGATGTGTGTGGCATGGCCTGCCCGTGCCCGAGCAAGCTGGAGACCCACCGGCGGATGCACACGGGAGAACGCCCCTTCGACTGCTCAGAGTGCGAAATGAGTTTCAAGACGGCCAATGTCCTGGAGGCCCACCGGCGGGTTCACACGGGCGAGAAGCCCTATGACTGCTTCACCTGCGGCAAGAGATTTACCGGGTTGTCGGGGCTGTGCCAGCACCGGCAGGTGCACAGCAGTGAGCGGCCCTTCACCTGCTCCAACTGCGGCAAAGACTTCAAGTCGTCCAAGGACCTGAAGCTGCACATGCGCCTGCACACTGGGGAGTCCTACACCTGCAGCGACTGCGGCAAGGGCTTCACCATGTCCAACAACCTGCTGGAGCACCAGCGCACCCACACCGGCGAGCGCCCCTACACCTGTGCCCAGTGCGGCAAGAGCTTTGCCCACTCCGGCCACCTGCTGGAACACCAGCGCATCCACACCGGCGAGCGTCCCTACACCTGTGTCCACTGCGGCAAGGGCTTTACCCACTCCAGCAGCCTGCTGAAGCACCAGCGCATCCACACCGGCGAGCGCCCCCACACCTGTGTCCAGTGCGGCAAGGGCTTCACCCAATCCGGCCACCTGCTGATGCACCAGCGCACACACACCGGCGAGCGCCCCCACACCTGTGCCCAGTGCGGCAAGGGCTTCATCCAATCCGGCCACCTGCTGATGCACCAGCGCACACACACCGGCGAGCGCCCCTACACCTGTGTCCAGTGCGGCAAGGGCTTCACCCAATCCAGCAACCTGCTGGTGCACCAGCACACCCACACCGGCGAGCGCCCCTACACCTGTGTCCAGTGTGGCAAGGGCTTCACTCAGTCCAGCACCCTGCTGGAGCACCAGCGCACCCACACCGGCGAGTGTCCCTAAACCTGCGCCCAGTGCGGCAAGGGCTTCTCGAACTCCTCCAGGCTGCTGTCCCACCAGCGGATACACACCAGAGAGAGGTTTCACCCGCATGTCCAGCCTGTGGCAGCACTGGCGTACCCACAGCGGCGAGCGTCCTTTCCCCTGCCAGTCCTGTGGTAAGGGCTTCACCCGCCTTGACCACCTGCTGGAGCACCGGCAAGTCGACACCGGCCAGCGCCCCTTCACCTGCCCGCTCTGTGGCAAGGCCTTTGCCCGCTCCTCCAGCCTGCTGGCACACTAAGTTGTGGATAGATAGGCGCTGTTTAGGTAGAGACAAAATGCTGGAAGGAATGGGTAACGTTTCTGGTCGAGACCCTCCTCAGTCTCGACCCGAAATGTCACCCAGTCCTTCTCTCCAGAGATGATTCCTGAACCGCTGAGTTATTCCAGCATTTTGTGTCCTTTTTTGTAAACCAGCATCTGCAGTTCCTTGTTTTTAAACCAATCTGGTTAACCATCTCTGCACCTTCCCCAAAGCCTCCACATCAGTGCTGTAATGGAGTGACCAGAACTGTATGCAAGACTCCAAATGCTGCCTGACCAATGTCCTTTAAAGCTGCACATACACATACCTCTCTCCATATCTCACATCCTTTTATCTCCTTATTTTCCCTCGCCTCTGTCACTTACTTCACTCATCTGCCGATCACCCCCTCATCTGTTAACATAGTGTCAGTCTGAAGAAGGTTCCTGACCCGAAATGTCACCTACCCATGTTCCCCATAGATGCTGCCTGACACGCTGAGTCACTCCAGCACTCTGTGAAATGTCACCTATCCATGTTCCCCACAGACGCTGCCTGACCCGTTGAGTTACTGCAGCACTTCGTGAGAGTCATAGAGTGATACAGTGTGGAAACCGGACGTTCCGCATTTGATCCATATCCTTCCAAACTTGTCTTATCTATGTACCTGTCTATAACTGTTTCTTAAACGTTGGGATAGTCCCAGCCACAACTACCTCCTCTGGCAGCTTGTTCCATACACCCACCACCCTCTGTTGAAAAGTTACCCCTGGGATTCCTGTTAAATCTTTTCCTCTTCACCTTGAACCCATGTCCTCTGGTCCTCAATTCTCTCACTCTGGGCAATAGATTCTGTGCATCTAACTAAATTGTGTTCTGTGCAAGATTCCAACATCTGCAGTTTCTTGTGTCTCCCTCGCCTATATCCACCTATCACTTCTGAAGAAGTGTCTCAACCTGAAACATCACCCATTTCTTCTCTCTAGAGATGCTGCCTGTCCCACTGAGTTACTCCATCATTTTGTATCCACTCATCATTTGCCCGGCTTTGTCTAGCCCCCATCTCTCTTTACCAGCATCCTCCCCCACCCTCTCCAATCAGTCTGAAGAAGGGTCCTGACTCAAAACGTTGTCTGTCCATTCCCTCTAAAGCAGTGGAGGAACTCAGTGGGTCAGGCCGCATCTGTAGAGGGAAGGCAATCCAAGGCGACCACTCCCACCTCTCCTTTCATAATTTCTCCACCCCCACACCAAGCAGTCTGAAGAAGGGTCCTGACCTAGAATGTTGCCTGTCCGTGCTCTCCAGAGCTGCAAGTTACTCCAGGAGATTGTGTCTCTTTTTGTAAACCAGCATCTGCTGTTCCATGTATCTAGACTAGGCGTGCATTTCACCCTACACTTGCGCTCGGTCCGCCAAGGCCTGCTGGATCTTCCGGTTGCCAACCATTTTAACTCCCCTTCCCATTCCCACACGGTCTGTCTGTCCTGGGCCTCCTCCATTGCCACAGTGAGGTGACAAGCAAACTGGAGGGACAGCATCTCAAAGCTTACAGACCAATGACATGAACATTGAATTATCCAAATTCAATGGACATCCCCCCCTCCCTCGTGGGCCAACTCTTCGTCATTCCTCTGTCTTCTTCTCGCTGGCGAAAGGCGTCAGGATTAATCTGCAGTCACCGCTTCCCCTATTTTAAGTATGTTTTAAAAGTATGTTTTATTGTTTCTAGGTTTGTTTTACATGGGGGGGGGGGAGGGGAATTGGGGGAAACTTTTTTTCAGCCACCTACCTCGACGGAGATGCGATTTTTCTCCTTTGCCGAGTATCGCCCGTGAGGATCTCCAACCTCGGGGCCTGTGGTCTTTAACACCGTGAAGCCCGCGGTCTCCGGTAAGAAGAGGCCGACTCGGGAGCTCCATGCTGCGGAGTGTTCCAATCCTTCCCGACGCCGGAGTTTCCGTCATCCTGACTCGAAGACTTCGGACATCAGACCTTCGGCAGCGGCGACTGCGGGGGGGTTCAACAGCCCCGACCACGGGTGAACAAACGAGAAAGATGATTGAACTTTATTACCTTCCATCACAGTGAGGAATGTGGATTCCGCTGTGGTGGATGTTTCTGTTAAATTTTATTTTATGTGGCTGTGTGTTTTGTTGCTTTTTACTTAGTATGGCTGTATGGTAATGCAAATATCACTGTACCTTAATTGGTGCATGTGAATGTAAATGTGAACTGAACTAACTCTCTTGAAAACATCCAGTGAATTGGCCTCCACTGCCTTCTGTGGCAGGGAATTCCACAGATTCACAACTCTCTGGGTGAAAATGGTTTTCTCCATCTCAATCCTAAATGACCTAGCCCTTATTCTTTAACTGTGGCCCCTGGTTCTGATAATATCCTAGTTATATAATATAAATTATAACGTAGGTATTTTATAAAGTAAAGATTCATTTGAATTATTTGGGATTTGGGTTCTGAAGCTTTGTAATTCTGTGCCGTAGATGAGCTGGGTGATCAGGAAATTGGAGGCCAGCATTCAAACTGCATCCAAGTTGCTTCTTGTTGTGCCCAAGCAAAAGATATTGGCAATGGTGGGAGAGGATGTGTTTCCTGAGAAGGTGCTGGTTTCTGTCAACAGAAGCCTTGTGAGAGGATGTGTTTCCTTTGGAGTTGGGTCTCTGTAAACAGGAACTTCTGTGGGTAATTGATAAAGATCCTCACATTGTTTAAAAAGGTACTGCAGATGATAGACTTTTGACTAAGTTCCTGTTGTTTGGGGGTTTGTAACTAAAGTTTGTGATCGATATAACCATAGCATGAGAAGTATTGTGTTAGTGACAAGAATGCTTTGAATGGGTATACTCTGTAATTGATGTGTTAGACGTCATTGCTCCAACTCTGTATAAACATGTGACAACATTCCCAAAATACTATAAAAAGATGCTGTATGTCTTTGTTCATTAGAGTGATGGCCCAGGAGGTTTAAGTATGTGTTGCATACTTGACTTTGTGTCCCCTGGCACTCTCGCCGGCTAATTGATCAGTAAAGCTTGTGTTCGTTGATCTGACTTATTGTGGGTTGTCTGTTTTAAGAAATGAACCTTAACAGTGCTGTACTCCCCCAACATGGGGAACATGTTTCCTGCATCTACCCTGTCCAATCCCTCACTAATTTTACATGCTTCTATAAGATTCCCGCTCGTCCTTTGAATTCCAGTGAATACAAATCCAGTCGACTTATTCTTTCAACATATGTCAGTTCTGCCATCCCAGGAATTAACCTTGTGAACCTACGCTGCACTCCCTCAATAGCAAGAATGTCCTTCCTCAAATTAGAACCAAAACTGCACACAATTCTCTAGGTGTGGTGTCACTAGGGCTGTGTACAGCTGCAGTAGGACCTCCTTGCTCCTAAACTCAACTCCTCTCGTTATGAAGGCCAACATGCCATTAGCTTTCTTCACTGCCTGCTGTTCCTGCATGCTTACTTCCAGTGACTGATGTACAAGGACACCCAGGTCTCATTGTATTTCCCATTTTCCTAACCTGACACCATTCTGATAGTAGAGTGCTGGAGTAATACCTTACACTTATCTCCTGTGAATCTCGGTCCAAAGGTTCCTTCTCTCAAGAGATGCTGCCTGATCTGCTGAATTACTCCAGTATTTTGTGTCTGTCTGTGGAGAACATGGAGAGGGGACATTTTTTTGGGTCACGACCCTTCTTCAGACCTGAAACATCGTCTATCCACATTGACCACGGATGCTGCCTGACCCGCTGTGTTACACCAGCATTCTGAAAAATCACCTATCCATGTTTTCTCCAGATGCTGCCTGACCGGCTCAGTTACTCCAGCACTATGAAAAATCACCTATACATGTTCTCCACAGATGCTGCCTGACCCGCTGAGCTACTCCAGCACTTTGTGTCCATTGAGCAAGAGCATCCATATACAACTATCTGTCCAGTCCAAAGCTCAATGAATGACCACTCTACACATCACATACAGCTTCCTTTCACCTGAAAGTCGTTCATGCTTTGCTTAGGGTAGTTATCATTAACCATTTCACACAAGTGGTTAATGACTAGTTCACATTAACTTTGAAACGTCACCGATCTGTGTCTGTCTTCAATATTCACACCAATGGTGGAATGGCCCACTCCTGCACCTATTTTTCTGTTTCCCTGGTTTCAGGCCTTTTACAAATGTCGGCATCGTGGGAATGGGTGTATTACGGGGAAAGGAAATGGGCCACAGAGCAATAAAGAATCGTTCTGCAGTAAAGAGCACAATTAAATCTATTTTTTAGACAGCAACTTCCAATGTGCATTGAATTCATCTAATAAGTTGCTCCAATTTGTGGTCAACACTCCCACCATGTGGTGATCCGCTGCACTGCTGGCCCGGCCAATCTGAGGTCAACAGTCCCATCATGTGGTCATCCGCTGCACTGCAGGCTCGTCAGGTATGTGGACAACACTCCCACCGTGTGGTGATCCGCTGCACTCCAGGTCCGTAGATATGATTGGTCGGGTCTGCAGTACAGCGGATCCCGACACGGTGGGAGTGTTGACCACAGATCGGACGAACCTGCAGTGCAGTGGATCACCACATCAATCAACCTTTATTGTCATCTTGCAAGCAACAGTTGTACAGTGCAAAATGAAGACGTTTCCCAGGGAATAGTGGAGCATCGCACATGAAATTTAAAACATTTCACACATAATAACACTAAAAACAATCCAGTCCCTGATGGAACAGTATAAATAGTTAAAAGCAGGTAAAACACAACATTAAAATACAATAAACCAATCATACAAATGTCCGGGGCAGCTGATTTGAGTGGCCAGTGCCAGTTATTAAAGTGACCAGTGCCAGTTATTAAAGTGTCCGTGCCAGTTATTAAAGTGTCCGTGCCAGCCGCAGAATCCAGTGACTGTGAGTACAGAGTGACTGATCTGTATATGCTGTAAGCTAGCCCAGAAACCAATTTTAATATCTTCTTATTTTTGTAACCACAAACTTGAAGGGCCTGCAGTACAGCGGATGACCATGTTTTAAAAAATTATACAAATACTTTTATTTCAAAAAAATAAAAATAACAAAAGCAAAGAATGCCTATATTGATAGTTTACAAACGTTCCTCAGATAAATAGAGCAAGAGGAGTTAGGTTTAAAATTAAATTTAAATTTAAATTTCTTTATTTATATAGCACATTTTTAGTCAACTTGCATTGACCCCAAAGTGCTTCACATAATTACACACACAGGCAAAGATGGGTGAAGTGTCTTGCCCAAGGACACAACGACAGTATGCACTCCAAGCGGGATTCGAACCAGCTACCTTCCGGTTGCCAGCCGAACACTTAGCCCATTGTGCCATCTTTAGGAGCAAAGTGGTCCTTCTGCAAGCGTACAGGGCCCTGGTGAGACCATACCTGGAGTATTGTGTGCAGTTTTGGTCTCCTAATTTGAGAAAGGACATTCTTGCTATTGAGGGAGTGCAGCATAGGTTAATTCCCTAGATGCCGGGACTATCATATGCTGAGAGAATGTAGTGGCTGTGCTTGTATACTCTGGAGTTTAGAAGGATGAGAGGATATCTTATTGAAACATATAAGATTATTAAGGGATTGGAGATGCTTTTCAATACAATTCAATACAATTCAATTTATTTGTCATTTGGACCCCTTGAGGTCCAAACGAAATGTCGTTTCTGCAGCCATACATTACAAAACAAAAAGACCCGAGACACAACACAGTTTACACAAACATCCATCACATCGCTGTGATGGAAGGCAAAAAACCTTATCTCTCCACTGCATTCTCCCCCCCGATGTCAGAGTCAGAGTCAAAGTCAAAGCTGGCGATGGCGATTGTCCCGCGGCCATTAAAGCCACGCCGGGTGATGCAAGGTCGCGCACCGGGTCTTGTTGTTAGACCCCCTGGCGTGCGCTCGCAAAGTCCCGCGGCCATTCCAAGCCGTGTAGGTGATGTAAGTACCCGCTCCAGGTGCTCTTCAACCCCGCAACTCGGGCGGGAGAAGTCGCCGTTGCGGAAGCACCAAAAAAGCGGTCTCCCAGCAGGGACCCGCGGGCTCCCGGTGTCACCGTCCGCCAAACCCGCAGTTGCAGCCTCCGAAACTCCGGGGGTCGGGTGGCAGCAGCGTCCACCACAGCTCCACCCGCTCTGGACTCGGCCAGCTCCGTGACGGTGAGTAGTCGGCAGCTCCGCGACTGGAGCCCCAGGTCGTTCCTGTTGGAGGCCGCTCCACGTTGCAGCCCCAACGACAACGGAGACCCGACAAAGAAAAGGTCGGATCACCCGTGCAGGGGAAAGATTTTAAAGTTACCCCCTCCCCCCCACACCACCCCCCCCCCACACACACATACCCCAACAAAAAAATAACAAAAACTACATAAAAACAAGACAAAAAATAATAAAAACACAGACGGACTGCAGAGGCCGCTGCTGACGAGAGTCGCGCCGCCCAGATGCTAGTGATGAAGCCGAATAAAGTTACAAAAATAAGAAGATATTAAAATTGGTTTCTGGACTAAGCTTATATTTAGTGTCAAATTAGGCTTGCCTCAGGTTGCGGTGCGTGAGATAATAAATACTATAGCATTGTCTCCCAAGTAACGAGGTGACAGAGAGGAAGAGAGAAAGAGCTGAGTCATCTCTTTGAAGTAAGATGTCGTAAACCAAGTGTCCTATGTTTATGAGGGAGGAGGTGACGAGAGATGCTACATCTCTTTGATGTATTTGAAAAGTAAGATGTTGTAAACCAAGTGTCCTATGATTATGAGGGAGGAGGTGACAGAGAGGAAGAGAGAAAGAGCTAGAGTCATCTCTTTGAAGTAAGATGTCATAAATCAAATGGCCAATGTTTTTAATATATCTTGTACCATGAGACAAAATGCCTTTGATGTGATGCCTTTTCCTGTACCTCTGACCATGACTAATGTCTGTGGAATGTGCTAAGGTGACAAAAATACACTATATAATGTAATGTAATTCTGTTGTTCAGAGAAGTGGACTGAGGACAGTGAAGTGTCTACATTGGTCATTTAGCTGGAATTCTCGCTCCCTTCCATCGGCCGATAATAAGTAAAGTTTTGAACTGGTCTACCAAACAGTTTGTGTGTTGTCTGTTTATTAAGAAGCGAACCTGTTAAGTTGTTATAAAAGTAACTTTTTCATTTATGTTTTTTTGGCAGGCCTCGCTGGGACCCCATCAACAGCTGACTGTGCAAGAGTTTGTAGAGGTTGCCGGGATTGGAAGGGAGGTAACTGAGCTCTATCAGCCCCCTTGTATGACCAACTCCCGTAGAAACTCCAGGGAACGTCTGTGATCCTTCATCAGAGGTTGATCCAGGTTCCCCGCCGAGGCTCTTAATACAGATAACATAGGTATGCCCAGTTGGGCTTTGGGTATGTATTTTTAAGCAGGGATTGTATATGTATTTTTAAGAAAGCATTGTGTATGTACTTTTAAGTAGGACTTGAGCGGTTTATCTTTCTCTCTCTCTGTCTATCTCTCTTTGTTTTCTCTTTTTCTCTCTCTCTACTAAGGGCTCGTCGGCCTCATTGAGACATCCGTGATTTGTCGGGTTGAGATACGGGGGATGAGGTGTGCGTCTGGATTATTGAGACATCCGAAGAGTTGTCGGATTGAGAAATAAGTGGCGTTGTATATTAAAGAATTAAGAAGTCTGCCAAGTTGAGAAACTGGGGTCTCGGTTAGCGGGTCTGCCTCGTTGAAACACTTGGGTCATATATTAAAGAATTAAAAGTCTTCCAAATTGAGAAACTGGGGTCTCGAGTAGCGAGTGGGCCTGGTTGATATATTTGGAACGATTCGGAATTAAGAAGTCTGCTTTCTCTCTCTCTCTTTCTTTCTCTCTATCTATCTATGGGGAATAACCATATAACCATATAACCATATGACAATTACAGCACGGAAACAGGCCATCTCGACCCTTCTAGTCCGTGCCGAACACATAATCTCCCCTAGTCCCATATACCTGCGCTCAGACCATAACCCTCCATTCCTTTCCCATCCATATAACTATCCAATTTATTTTTAAATGATAAAAACGAACCTGCCTCCACCACCTTCACTGGAAGCTCATTCCACACAGCTATCACTCTCTGAGTAAAGAAGTTCCCCCTCATGTTACCCCTAAACTTCAGTCCCTTAATTCTCAAGTCATGTCCCCTTGTTTGAATCTTCCCTACTCTCAGTGGGAAAAGCTTTTCCACGTCAACTCTGTCTATCCCTCTCATCATTTTAAAAACCTCTATCAAGTCCCCCCTTAACCTTCTGCGCTCCAAGGAATAAAGCCCTAACTTGTTCAACCTTTCTCTGTAACTTAGTTGCTGAAACCCAGGCAACATTCTAGTAAATCTCCTCTGTACTCTCTCTATTTTGTTGACATCCTTCCAATAATTAGGCGACCAAAATTGTACACCATACTCCAGAATTGGCCTCACCAATGCCTTGTACAATTTTAACATTACATCCCAACTTCTATACTCAATGCTCTGATTTAAAAAGGCCAGCACACCAAAAGCTTTCTTTACCATCCTATCTACATGATATTCCACTTTCAGGGAACTGTGCACAGTTATTCCCAGATCCCTCTGTTCACCTACATTCTTCAATTCCCTACCATTTACCATGTACGTCCTATTTTGATTTGTCCTGCCAAGATGTAGCACCTCATACTTATCAGCATTAAACTCCATCTGCCATCTTTCAGCCCACTCTTCCAACTGGCATAAATCTCTCTGTAGACTTTGAAACTCTACTTCATTACCCGCAACCCCACCTATCTTAGTATCATCTGCATACTTACTAATCCAATTTACCACACCATCGTCCAGATCATTGATGTACATGACAAACAACAGTGGACCCAACACAGATCCCTGTGGCACCCCACTCGTCACTGGCCTCCAACCTGACAAACAACCATCCACCATTACTCTCTGGCATCTCCCATTCAGCCACTGTTGAATCCATCTTGCTACTCCACCATTAATACCCAACCATTGAACCTTCTTAACCAACCTTCCATGAGGAACCTTGTCAAAGGCCTTACTGAAGTCCATATACACAACATCCACTGCTTTACCCTCATCAATTTCCCGAGTAACATCTTCAAAAAATTCAAGAAGATTAGTTAAACATGACCTTCCAGGCACAAATCCATGTTGACTGTTCCTAATCAGACCCTGTTTATCCAGATGCTTATATATATTATCTCTAAGTATTCTTTCCATTAATTTGCCCACCACTGACGTCAAACTAACAGGTCTATAATTGCTAGGTTTACTCTTAGACCCCTTTTTAAACAATGGAACAACATGCGCAGTACGCCAATCCTCTGGCACTATTCCCGTTTCTAATGACATTTGAAATATTTCTGCCATAGCCCCTGCTATTTCTACACTAACTTCCCTCAATGTCCTAGGGAATATCCTGTCCGGACCTGGAGACTTATCCACTTTTATATTTCTCAAAAGTGTCAGTACTTCCTCTTCTTTGATCCTCATAGTTTCCATAGCTACTCTACTTGTTTCCCTTACCTCACATAATTCAATATCCTTCTCCTTGGTGAATACCGAAGAAAAGAAACTGTTCAATATCTCCCCCATCTCTTTTGGCTCTGCAGATAGTTGGCCACTCTGACTCTCTAATGGACCAATTTTATCCCTCGTTATCCTTTTGCTATTAATATAGCGGTAGAAACCCTTCGGATTTACTTTTACCTTACTTGCCAAAGCAACCTCGTATCTTCTTTTAGCTTTTCTAATTTCTTTCTTAAGATTCTTTTTACATTCTTTATACTCCTCAAGCACCTCATTTACTCCATGCTGCCTATAACTATTGTAGATCTGTCTTTTTCCGAACCAAGTGTCCAATTTCCCTTGAAAACCATGGCTCTTTACAATTTTTACGATTTCCTTTCAACCGAACAGGGACATAAAGATCTGTACTCTTAAAAATTTCACCTTTAAATGTACTCCATTTCTCTTCCACATCTTTCCCATAAAACAAACTGTCCCAATTTACTCCTTTTAAATCCTTTCGCATCTCCACAAAGTTAGCCTTTCTCCAATCAAAAATCTCAACCCTAGGTCCAGTTTTGTCCCTCTCCATAATTATATTGAAACTAATGGTATTGTGATCACTGGACCCGAACTGTTCCCCAACGCATACCTCTGCCACCTGACCCATCTCATTTCCTAACAGGAGGTCCAGTACCGCCCCTTCTCTAGGAGGTACTTCTATGTATTGTTGCAAAAAACTATCCTGCACACATTTTACAAACTCCAACCCATCCAGCCCATTTACAGAATGTGTTTCCCAGTCTATGTGTGGAAAATTGAAATCTCCCACAATCACTACCTTGTGCTTACTACTAATATCTGCAATCTCCTTACATATTTGCTCTTCCAATTCTCGCTCCCCATTTGGCGGTCTATAATACACCCCTATAAGTGTTGCTACCCCTTTCCCATTTCTCAGTTCCACCCAAATAGCCTCCCTAGACGAGCCCTCTAATCTATCCTGCCAAAGCACTGCTGTAATATCTTCCCTGATAAGCAATGCAACACCTCCACCTCTTGCCCCTCCAATTCTATCACACCTGAAGCAACGAAATCCTGGAATATTTAGTTTCCAATCACAGCCCTCCTGCAACCATGTTTCACAGATCGCCACAACATCATACTTCCAGGTGTCAATCCAGGCTCTAAGTTCATCCACTTTTCTTACAATGCTCGTAGCATTAAAATATACACATTTAAGAAACCCACCCTCTCTTATTCTCTGATTATTTTCTTTTTCTTCTCTCTCCCCTACATTTTGGGTCAGAGTGCTACCATTCTCTGCCCCCTGCTTCACACACTGACTGCTAGCTTTCCCAATTTGAGTCCCTCCCCCCAACCATACTAGTTTAAAGTCTCCCCAGTAGCCTTTGCAAATCTCCCCGCCAGGATATTGGTCCCCCTTGAGTTCAAGTGCAACCCGTCCTTTCTGTACAGGTCGCACCTTCCCCAAAAGAGGTCCCAATGATCCAGAAACTTGAATCCATACCCACTGCACCAGTCCCTCATCCACGCTTTTATCCTCCACCTCGCTCCATTCCTACTCTCACTGTCGCGTGGCACAGGCAGTAATCCTGAGATTGTTACCTTTCCAGTCCTTCTCCTTAACTCTCTACCTAACTCCCTAAATTCTTCTTTCAGGACCTATGTCGTTGGTACCTATATGCACCACAACCTCAGGCTCCTCTCCCTCCCATTTCAGGATTTCTTGGACACGTTCAGACACATCCCTGACCCTGGCACCAGGAGGCAAACTACCATCCGGGACTCCTGTCTGCGTCCACAGAATCGCCTATCCGACCCCCTGACTATAGAGTCCCCTATTACAATTGCCCTCCCCTTCTTTTCCTTACCCTTCTGAGCAACCGGACCGGTCTTTGTGCCAGAGGCCCGGCCGCTGTCGCTGCCCCCAGGTAGGCTGTCTCCCTCACCCTTACTCAAGCATGAGTACTTTTTTTCAAGGTGTACAGCCACCGGGGGTACTCACCAGTCCCTGCCTCTGCCCGTTGCCCTTCCTAACTGTGACACAGTTTTCTGTCTCCCGTGGTCTTGGAGGGACCACCTCCCTGTGACTCCTTTCTATGACCTCCTCGCTTCCCTGAGCAGACAGAGGTCATCGAGTTGCTGTTCCAGGTTCCTGACACGGTCCCTTAGGAGCCCCATCTCGACGCACCTTGCGCAGATGTGGACGTCTGGAGGGCACTCCGACTCCATGACCTCCCACATCTGACATCCAGAACAGTAAACTGCCCTGGCCCTCATTCTCCCCCTTATCCGAATACAATAAAGCCTTACAATTACAATACAAATACAATACAAGCCAATCAGCTGCTTCCGCTGGTCCTCTTCCACCAATCAGAGGCTTCCACCAGAATCAGAATCCTTCTCTGGAAGTGAGATGGAACGTTGCAGATTTGGGTAAAAACTCACAGCTCCAGGTAACTCCTCCTCTCACCAACGGCTCCCCGGGCCTCTGTAGAAGCAGACCCCGCGCTGTATTTATGCTCACAGCTCCAGGTAACTCCTCCTCTCACCAACGGCTCCCCGGGCCTCTGTAGAAGCAAACCCCACGCTGTATTTATACTCACAGCTCCAGGTAAGTCCGCCTCTCACCAATGGCTCCCCGGGCCTCTGTAGAAGCAGACCCCGCGCTGTATTTATACTCACAGCTCCAGGTAAGTCCTCCTCTCACCAACGGCTCCCCGGGCCTCTGTAGAAGCAAACCCCGCGCTGTATTTATACTCACAGCTCCAGGTAAGTCCTCCTCTCACCAACGGCTCCCCGGGCCTCTCTGGATAACAGTGAAGGGGGAACCCCCGTCCAACATATGTGTTATTTGAATCCTAAGTATAATAAGAAAATTAGAATGTTAAGTTACAAGTTGACCAAACGGTTAGGGGGTGAAGCCTGGCCAGTAGGGGGCACATGGAATGTAGAGACAATTAAAAAAGCAGAGATGTTGATATGGGAAAGGAAGGCAGGAAAGAAATGGAAGAAAGGAATTAAAACGTGGAAAGCGGAAGCAGAGAAGAGAGTAGAGATCGAAGTTGAATGGATACTGCGTGGAAACAAGGGATAGAGTTAAGATACAAGGATGGGACTGTGAAAGGATGGAAAGTATTGCAACTAGAATGTCAGTGGGTGGAGGAACAAGAGAAAAATAATTAAGAGACAGGTGGGAGGTGAAAAACAGGTGATGGTTAGTAAAAATAAACCCAGTACTGGTAAATCCTCTGGAGGAGACTTCATGTCTGGCACGACGACCCTGTTTGGTAGTGAAGATGAGGAGTTAGATAATCCTGGGAGACGTCCACCTCCCTACGTCCTACCAGTAGCAATGGCTCCTTACCTTTGGCAACTCCGTCAGTAATATCCATATACCCCGAAGTTCCGACCTTACAAAGCTACGGTGAAATACTAAAGGAAGACATGAGTGAGCTGACGGAAAGTGTCCAAAATGTAGCAATTAACACGGTAGGATCAATTGGGGAGCGAGTAAAAACAAACCCTAGAAGGACTGCACAGAACCTCCCTATGAGAGCGGTGCCAATCCCTAGGGCAGGAGACGCCAATCAGAATTATACCATACAAATATACGCACCGTGGAAACCACATGAGCAATGTATGATACGGGATAAAGCCCAGACCGCCATAAGACCCCGCAGGAATTTGTAGAATACCTCCGCAGTACGGTAGAATATTATCAGGCAACGGACCGTGATATTTGGTCCATGACCATGTCACTTTTGTCAGCAGAACAACAGAAGTGGAAGGATGTTATGAAACATCAGACACTAAGAGCCGTGCAAGCGCATGCTGACGAGGCAGTTTGTGTTGAGTTTATGATGACCAGTCTATTTCAATGTTTGAAGAAGCCAATTAACATGTCGGTGGTCCTCGATTGTAAGCTGGGTCCAAAGGAAGACCCCCAGTCGTATCTGGATCGTTTCACTAGTATCTATGGGACCTATGCAGGAGACTCTGTATACAATGCGGACAATAGGTCCCCAGCTTTTAATGCTATGTTAATGAGTTGTCTCCCTCTTAAAGTCTAGTCAATGATTAAAACAGACTTAAACTGATCAGACAACGACATAATCCAGATGAGACGTGCAGTAGCTGCCTTTTGGGCTGATGGTGCCGGAAACACGGCTGCCACCAGTGCACCCAGAATAAAAACAGAATATTATATGTGGGATCCAGCAGCTGAGGAATCCTGCCAGGCTCTGGCTTTTAGACCTGGGAACGGGATGCGCCCTGGTAGAGGAAGGGGTTTTCCACCCAGATCACAATGGGATAGACCACGATGGGGAGAATTCCAGGGAAGACAAAATCAAAACCACCCAGGGCAGGGAAGATCACGTGGTGAGAGGGGAGCTGGAGGAAGCTGTTTTCAGTGTGGGGGAAGGGGGCATTGGAAAAGGGAATGTCCCTCTGGTGACTCCGGGGAAGTACGGGGAAGACAAGCTCCGTACTCTACCAACAACCTGTTTTCCCAATGACCCACCCACTTCCCTGTACACCATCTATTCCCACTAATCGCCAACCCCGATGAAGAACCCATAGTAAACATGATGCTGGGGGACACCAGAGTTCCGTTTTTGATTGATACAGGAGCAACCTCATCTACCCTGAATCAGGAGCTTGCGGCATCTCTGGGAGTTCCCATGTCAGACCATGTAACACGATTATCAGAATTGGACGGGAAAGTACGGTGTTACCCTCTAACTCAGTCTCTGACTATAACCTATGGACAGGAACAATGTACCCTCCCCTTTTCCGTTACACCATTTCTTGGCTGCAACCTCGCAGGCAGAGACCTATTGATAGGATTAAAAGCGGAAATTATCTGCACTGACGAGAGAATTCACCTCCAGACCCAGAAGATGATGCACACACACTTCCCAACACCTCAATGGTGGGCTATTGATCTTTTGTCAGCACCAGTCTTTGGAAATACACCCGATCCACATGTGACCTTATGTTATGATCCTACGGGTTGCAATCCCGAAATAGAAGATTACTTTAGGCCACTGATAGGGGAAGCAACTAGGGTCCGCTTGATAGGAACCGTGTCAGGCGAACCCGGCACTGCCTTGAAAGTGCAAGTGGAGGAAGGGTTGTGGAAACAGAATGCGTCTCTAGTGGCACCTCATGTAACCACCTCAGTGAGGGCAGACCACACAGCAAAAGAGCTGGGGTACCTCATCTACGAATTATGCAACCAAGCAAGTAACATACTGGGTGAGCAATATTTTTCTCAGGGAACGTTGGAATATTGGCAAGAGAACCAGATCGTTGAAGGAGTTATCAGATGCCATCAGCCAACAACAAACGACATGGACAAACATCAGATTTGGGCGACATCACCGCATGGAGCGAGTGGAGGAGGGTCAGGGCTGTGAGTATTTAAATCGAGCGCGAAATCTGTAACGTTCCACACTCCATAGGGAGGGTTCTGGTGGAAGCCGCTGACTGGTGGAAGCAGAGTAGAGGAAGCAGCTGATTGGGCGCAACCTCAGGTTAGCATTTCTGCTTTCTGGTTAAAGGTACAGTGCTTTAGTAAAGGTACAGTGGGCTAAGGGTACAGTGGGCTAAAGTTACAGTGCTTTAGTAAAGGTACAGTGCTTTAGTAAAGGTACAGTGAGCTAAAGGTACAGTGGGCTAAAGGTACAGTGCTTTAGTAAAGGTACAGTGAGCTAAGGGTACAGTAGGCTAAAGGTACAGTGCTTTAGTAAAGGTACAGTGAGCTAAGGGTACAGTGGGCTAAAGGTCCAGTGCTTTTTGTTTATATAATAAAGGTGCAGTTTAAAGTTCAAGAGGGAGCAGCTGTTGTGAGTCAGATACCTGCTGATTTCCCCCAGCAGTTTCTATTGTATTATACTTGTATCGGATCCAGGGTAAGGCGGGAGAATGACAGCCAGAGCAGTGTACTGTTCTGGATGTCAGATGTGGGAGGTCATGGTGTCGGATGGCCCTCCAGACGTCCACATCTGCACCAGGTGCAGCGAGATGGGGCTCCTGAGGGACCGTATTAGGATCCTGGAGCAGCAGCTCGATGACCTCTGTCTGGTCAGGGAGAGTGAGGAGGTCATAGAGGGGAGTTATAGGGAGGTGGTCACTCCAAAACCACGGGAGAGAGACATGTCGGTCACGCTAAGGAAGGGCAAGGGGCAGAGGCAGGGACGAGTGAGTACTCCAATGTCGGTACACCTTGCAAATAAGTACTCCTGTTTGAGTACGGATGGGGGTGACAGCCTGCCCGGGAGTAGCGACAGCGGACGGGCCTCCAGCACAGAGACCGGCCCTGTTGCTCCGAAAGGTAGGGACAAAAAGAAGAGGGCAATAGTAATTGGGGACTCTATTGTTAGGGGGTCAGATAGGCGATTCTGTGGACGCAGTCTGGAGACAAGGATGGTGGTCTGCCTCCCTGGTGCCAAGGTCTCGGACGTGTCTCAACGCGTCCAAGATATCCTGAAATCAGAGGGAGAGGAGCCTGAGGTCGTGGTACATATAGGTACCAATGACATAGGTAAAAAAAGGGAAGAGGTCCTGAAGGGAGGATTTAGGGAGTTGGGAGGAGAGTTAAGAAAAAGGACCAGAAAGGTAACAATCTCAGGATTACTGCCTGTGCCACGCGACAGTGAGAGTAGGAATGGAGCGAGGTGGAGGATAAATGCGTGGCTGAAAGACTGGTGCAGAGGGCAGGGATTCAAGTTTCTGGATCATTGGGACTTCTTTTGGGGAAGGTGGGACCTGTACAGAAAGAATGGGTTGCACTTGAACCCGAGGGGGACCAATATCCTGGCGGGGAAATTTGCAAAGGCTACTGGGGAGACTTTAAACTAGAATGGTTGGGGCGAGGGACCCAAATAGAGAAAGCTAGTAGACAGAATGGGAGGCAGGAATCAGAAAAGGGAAGCACGCGGACACAAGAGGAGAAAGAAAAAAAAGGAAATATACAGAGAATAAGATATTACAGCATTGCTTTGGCAGGATAGATTGGAGGGCTCATCTAGGGAGGCTATTTGGGTGGAACTGAGAAGTGGGAAAGGTGTAGCAACACTTATAGGGGTGTATTATAGACCGCCAAATGGGGAACGAGAATTGGTAGAGCAAATATGTAAGGAGATAGCAGATATTAGTAGTAAGCACAAGGTAGTGATTGTGGGAGATTTCAACTTTCCACACATAGACTGGGAAACACATTCTGTAAATGGGCTGGATGGTTTGGAGTTTGTAAAATGTGTGCAGGATAGTTTTTTGCAGCAATACATAGAGGTACCTACTACAGGAGGGGCAGTGCTGGACCTCCTGTTAGGAAATGAGATGGGACAGGTGGCGGAGGTATGCGTTGGGGAGCACTTCGGGTCCAGTGATCACAATACCATTAGTTTCAATATAATTGTGGAGAGGGTCAGAACTGGACCTAGGGTTGAGATTTTTGATTGGAGAAAGGCTAACTTTGATGAGATGCGAAATGATTCAAAAGGAGTGAACTGGGACATTTTGTTTTATGGGAAGGATGTAGAAGAGAAATGGAGGACATTTAAAGGGGAAATTTTAAGAGTACAGAATCTTTATGTTCCTGTTCGGTTGAAAGGAAACAGTAAAAATTGGAAAGAGCCCTGGTTTTCAAGGGAAATTGGACATCTTGTTCGGAAAAAGAGGGAGATCTACAATAATTATAGGCAGCATGAAGTAAATGAGGTGCTTGAGGAGTATAAGGAATGCAAAAAGAATCTTAAGAAAGAAATTAGAAAAGCTAAAAGAAGATATGAGGTTGCTTTGGCAAGTATGGTGAAAGTAAATCCAAAGGGTTTCTACAGCTATATTAATAGCAAAAGGATAACGAGGGATAAAATTGGTCCATTGGAGAGACAGAGTGGACAGCTATCTGCAGAGCCAAAAGAGATGGGGGAGATGTTGAACAATTTATTTTCTTCGGTATTCACCAAGGAGTAGGATATTGAATTATGTGAGGTAAGGGAAACTAGTAGAGTAGCTATGCATACTATGAGTTTCAAAGTAAAAGAAGTACTGACACTTTTGAAAAATATAAAAGTGGATAAGTCTCCAGGTCCTGACAGGATATTCCCTAGGACATTGAGGGAAGTTAGTGTAGAAATAGCCGGGGCTATGACAGAAATATTTCAAATGTCATTAGAAACGGGAATAGTCCCCGAGGATTGGCGTACTGCGCATGTTGTTCCATTGTTTAAAAAGGGTTCTAAGAGTAAACCTAGCAATTATAGACCTGTTAGTTTGACTTCAGTGGTGGGCAAATTAATGGAAAAGATACTTAGAGATAATATATATAAGCATCTGGATAAACAGGGTCTGTTTAGGAACAGTCAACATGGATTTGTGCCTGGGAGGTCATGTTTGACTAATCTTCTTGAATTTTTTGAAGAGGTTACTAGGGAAATTGACAAGGGTAAAGCAGTGGATGTTGTCTCCATGGACTTTAGTAAGGCCTTTGACAAGGTTCCTCATGGAAGGTTGGTTTAGAAGGTTCAACTGTTGGGTATAAATGCAGGAGTAGCAAGATGGATTCAACAGTGGCTGAATGGGAGAAGCCAGAGGGTAATGGTGGATGGCTGTTTGTCGGGTTGGAGGCAGGTGACTAGTGGGGTGCCTCGGGGATCTGTGTTGGGTCCTTTGTTGTTTGTCATGTACATCAATGATCTGGATGAAGGTGTGGTAAATTGGATTAGTAAGTATGCAGATGATACCAAGATAGGGGGTGTTGTGGATAATGAAGAGGATTTCCAAAGTCTACAGAGTGATTTAGGCCATTTGGAAGAATGGGCTGAAAGATGGCAGATGGAGTTTAATGCTGATAAATGTGAGGTGCTACACCTTGGCAGGACAAATCAAAATAGGACGTACATGGTATATGGTAGGGAATTGAAGAATACAGTTGAACAGACAGAATCTGGGAGTAACCGTGCATAGTTCCTTGAAGGTGGAATCTCATATAGATATGGTGGTAAAGAAAGCTTTTGGTATGCTAGCCTTTATAAACCAGAGCATTGAGTATAGAAGCTGGGATGTAATGTTAAAATTGTTCACGGCATTTGTGAGACCAAATCTGGAGTATGGTGTACAATTTTGGTCGCCCAATTATAGGAAGGATGTCAACAAAATAGAGAGAGTACAGAGGAGATTTACTAGAATGTTGCCTGGGTTTCAAGAACTAAGTTACAGAGAAAGGTTGAATAAGTTAGGTCTTTATTCTCTGGAGCGCAGAAGGTTAAGGGGGGACTTGATAGAGGTCTTTAAAATAATGAGAGGGATAGACAGAGTTGATGTGGACAAGCTTTTCCCTTTGAGAATAGGGAAGATTCAAACAAGAGGACATGACTTCAGAATTAAGGGACAGAAGTTTAGGGGTAACATGAGGGGAAACTTCTTTACTCAGAGAGTGGTAGCGGTGTGGAATGAGCTTCCAGTGGAAGTGGTGGAGGCAGGTTCGTTGGTATCATTTAAAAATAAATTGGATAGGCATATGGATGAGAAGGGAATGGAGGGTTATGGTATGAGTGCAGGCAGGTGGGACTAAGGGAAAATAATTGTTCGGCACGGACTTGTAGGGCCGAGATGGCCTGTTTCCGTGCTGTAATTGTTATATGGTTATATGGTTATATTATACAAGCCCAGCCGCACCATTCTCTCAACATATAACAGTCCCGCCATCCCGGGAATTAACCTTGTAAACCTACGCTGCACTCCATCAATAGCAAGAATGTCCTTCCTCAATTAAGGGAACGAAAGCCGCACACAATACTCCAGGTGTGGTCTCACTAGGTCCCTGTGCAACTGCAGAAGGACCTCTTTGTTCCTATACTAAACTCATCTTGTTATAAGGCCAACATGCCATTCGCTTTCTTCACTACCTGCTGTGCCTGCATTCTTACTTTCAATGACTGATGAACAAGGATCGCCAGATCCTGTGTACTTCTCCTTTTACCAACTTGACACCATTTAGATAATATTCTGCCTTCCTGTTTTTGTTACCAAAGTGGATAACCTCACATTTATCACATTAAATTGCAACTGCCATGCATCTGCCCACTCATCCAACTTGTCCAAGTCACCCTGCATTCTCATTGTACCCTCCTCATAGTTCACACTGCCACCCAGCTTTGTGTCATCTGCAAATTTGCTAATGTTACATTGAATCCCTTCATCTAAATCATTGATGTATATTCTAAATAGCTGCAGTTCCAGCACCGAGCCTTGCCCACTTGTCACTGCCTGCCATTCTGAAAGGGACCCGTTAATCTCTACTCTTTGTTTCCTGTCTGCCAACCAATTTTCTATCCATATCAGCACTCTACCCCCAGTACTATGTGCCTTAATTTTGCCCACAAATTTCCTATGTGGGCCCTCATTAAATGCTTTCAAAAAGTCCAGGTACACTACATCCACTGGCTCTCCCTTGCCAATATTCCTAGTTACATCCTCAAAAAATTCCAGAAGATTAGTCAAGCATGATTTCCCATTCGTAAATCCATGCTGACTCGGACCAATCCTGTTACTGCTGTCCAAATGTGCCGCCATTTCATCTTTTATAATTGACTCCAGCAACTTCCCCACCAACGATGTACCAGGGCATCGGAAATGTCCTCGTTCTTCAGGGAACGGGGATTCCCGTCCGCCACCATAGATGAGGCTCACACCAGGGTCTCATCCATACCCCGTAACACTGCTCTCTCTCCCCATCCCCGCACTCGCAACGAGGGCAGAGTCCCTCTGGTCCTCACCTTTCACCCCACCAGCCGGCAAATACAACACATAATCCTCCGCCATTTCCGCCACCTCCAACGTGACCCCACCACTCGCCACATCTTCCCATCTCCCCCCATGTCTGCCTTCCGCAAAGACCGCTCCCTCCGCAACTCCCTCGCCAATTCTTCCCTTCCCTCCCGCACCACCCCCTCCCCGGGCACTTTCCGTTGCAACCGCAAGAAATGCAACACCTGTCCCTTCACCTCCCCCCTCGACTCCATTCAAGGACCCAAGCAGTCGTTCCAGGTGCGAGAAAGGTTCACCTGTATCTCCTCCAACCTCATCTACTGCATCCGCTGCTCTAGATGTCAGCTGATTTACATCGGGGAGACTAAGCGTAGGTTGGGCGATCGTTTCGCCGAACACCTCCGCTCAGTCCGCAATAACCTACCTGAACTCCCGGTGGCTCAGCACTTGAACTCCCCCTCCCATTCCCAATCCGACCTCTCTGTCCTGGGTCTCCTCCATTGCCAGAGT
Organism: Amblyraja radiata; assembly: GCF_010909765.2. Classification (NCBI taxonomy): domain Eukaryota; kingdom Metazoa; phylum Chordata; class Chondrichthyes; order Rajiformes; family Rajidae; genus Amblyraja; species Amblyraja radiata. Next base: position 37,352 of record NW_022630931.1, read on the forward strand.
GAGCAACAGTGGAAATTGGAGGATCAGCACCTCATATTCCGTCTGGGGACCTTGCGTCCGGATGGCATTAACATTGAATTCTCCCAATTTTGCTAGCCCTTGCTGTCTCCTCCCCTTCCTTAACCCTCTAGCTGTCTCCTCCCACCCTCCCATCCGCCCGCCCTCGGGCTCCTCCTCCTCCTCCCCTTTTCCTTCCTTCTCCCCCCCCCCCCCCACCACCCCCCATCAGTCTGAAGAAGGGTTTCGGCCCGAAACGTCGCCTATTTCCTTCGCTCCATAGATGCTGCTGCACCCGCTGAGTTTCCCCAGCAATTTTGTGTACCAACGATGTCAGGCTAACTGGTCTATAATTCCCTGTTTTCTCTCTCCCGCCTTTCTCAAAATGTGGGATGATTAGCTGCCCTCTAATCCGCAGGGACTGATCCTGAATCTATAGAACATTACATTGAAACATAGAAAATAGGTGCAGGAGGAGGCCATTCAGCCCTTCGAGCCAGCACCGCCATTCATTGTGATCATGGCTGATCGTCCCCTATCAATAACCCGTGCCTGCCTTCTCCCCATATCCCTTGACTCCACTAACCGCTAGAGCTCTATCCAACTCGTTCTTAAATCCATCCAGTGATTTGGCTGGTCACCAACGCAATATTCCACCTCTCCACCAATTCCAATATTGCTCGTCAGTGGGTGGGGGGGGGGGGGGGGCTTTCTGTTGCGCTAGTGTTGGTTGTTGTAGGCCAGAGGTACTGGTTTCCAGATGGCTAGTATAGACATTGTGGGCCGAATGGATTCTTGGGCTGGCAGCCAATGGTTGCAACAATTTTAAAAACCAAGGCAAGGCAAACAATTGGGCAGCGAGCAGCCACCTGGCAACCAAAATCCATTTTGTGAACACAAACTTTTTTTAAACAAAGGTGAGGCAAACAATTGGGCAGCAAGCAGCCACCTGACAACCAAAATTCATGTGGTGAACACAAACTTAAAAAATAAAAAGGCGAGGCAAATACTTGGGCAGCAGCCACTTTTCAGCCGCATCGAGAGGACTAACCGTGGAGTGCACAAGCGTTCAGTGTTATTCGCAGCTCAGAGAGATCCGACCCTCTCGCTTCCTGGGTCTGGCAGAGACTGAGTGAGGCACGACTCTTCCGGATTTAATAGTCCCTCCCCCTGCCACCAGCAGGGGGAAGCAGAGAGAATGGGGAATTTTGTAAAAACATTAATATCTCTCTCATTTTTCATTGACGGGAAAACTCCTACGCTCCCGGAAGGCGGAGGGCAGCTCTGAGCGAGGTGGCCAAAAATGACGACCGTAGGTTGCGGCATTCTGTCGGAAATTACGCCACAGCGGGCCAAAAACTGTCAAGATCAGAGTTTTAGTAATGTAGATACTGCATCTGCCACGCATCTGCCCACTCACTCAACCTGTCCAGGTCACCCTGCAACCTCCTAACATCCTCTTCGCAGTTCACACTGCCACCCAGCTTTGTGTCATCCGCAAACGTGCTAGTGTTGCTCCTAATTCCCTCTCCCAAATCATTAATATATATGGTAAACAGTTGCGGCCCCCACACCGAGCATTGCGGCACTCCACTCGCCACTGCTTGCCATTCTGAAAAGGACCCGTTCACTCCTACGCTTTGCTTCCAGTCTGCCAACCAATTTTCTATCCACGTCAACACCCTATCCCAATACCATGTGCTCTAATTTTAGTCACCAGTCTCCCGTGCGGAACCTTATCAAATGCTTTCTGAAAGTCTAGATACACTACATCCACTGGCACCCCTTCATCCATTTTACTTGTCACATCCTCAAAAATTCCAGAAGATTAGACAAGCATGATTTCCCTTTCATAAATCCATGTTGACTTGGACTAATCCTTTTACTGCTATCCAAATGCCCCATTATTACCTATTTAATAATTGACTCCAGCATCTTTCCCACCACCGGTCAGGCTAACTAGTCTGTAGTTCCCCGTTTTCTCTCTCGCTCCTCCCTTGAAAAGTGGGGTAACATTATCTATCATCCAATCCCCAGGAATAGTGCGTCCACTATTTCTAGAGCCACCTCCCTGAGAACCCTGGGATGCAGACCGTCAGGTCCAGGGGATTTATCATCCTTCAGTCCCATTAGCCTACCCAATACGATTTCTCGCCTATGGAAAATTTCTTTCAGTTCCTTTACCCACTTAGATCCTCTGTCCTCCAGTACATCTGGGAGATTAGAAACATAGAAACATTGAAAATAGGTGCAGGAGGATGCCATTCGGCCCTTCGAGCCAGCACCACCATTCATTGTGATCATGGCTGATCATCCCCTATCAATAACCCGTGCCTGCCTTCTCCCCATATCCCTTGACTCCACGAGCCCCTAGAGCTCTATCTAACTCTCTTAAATCCATCCAGTGACCTGGCCTCCACTGCCCTCTGTGCCAGGGAATTCCATAAATTCACAACTCTCTGGGTGAAAAAGTTTCTCACCTCAGTCTTAAATGACCTCCATTTTATTCTAAGTTTGTTTGTTTGTTTGTTTGAGATTGTTTGGGTCTTCCTTAGTGAAGACAGATCCGAAGTGCCTATTCAACTCTTCTGCCATTTCCCTGTTGCCCATAATAATTTCACCCGTGTCTGTCTTCAAGGGACCCACATTTGACTTTGCTACTCTTTTCCCCTTAACATATCTAAAGCAGCTTTTACTGTCCTTCTTTATATTCCTGGCTAGCTTCCCCTCGTATTTCATTTTTTTCAGCCCGTATTGCCCGTTTTGTTTCCTTCTGTTGTCCAATGAAACTTTCCCAATCCTCTGGCTTCCGGCTACTCTTTGCTGTGTTATACATCTTTTCTTTTAGTTTTATTCTATCCCTAACTTATCTTGTCAGCCACAGTTGCCTCCTACTCCCCTTAGAATCTTTCTTCCTTTTTGTAGTAACCATATAACCATATAACAATTACAGCACGGAAACAGGCCATCTCGACCCTTCAAGTCCGTGCCGAACACGTATTCTCCCCTAGTCCCATATACCTGCGCTCAGACCATAACCCTCCATTCCTTTCCCGTCCATATAACTATCCAATTTATTTTTAAATGATAAAAACGAACCTGCCTCCACCACCTTCCCTGGAAGCTCATTCCACACAGCCACCACTCTCTGAGTAAAGAAGTTCCCCCTCATGTTACCCTTAAACTTCTGTCCCTTAATTCTCAAGTCATGTCCCCTTGTTTGAAACTTCCCCACTCTCAGTGGGAAAAGCTTATCCACGTCAACTCTGTCTATCCCTCTCATAATTTTAAAGACCTCTATCAAGTCCCCCCTTAACCTTCTGCGCTCCAAAGAATAAAGCCCTAACTTGTTCAACCTTTCTCTGTAACTTAGTTGCTGAAACCCAGGCAACATTCTAGTAAATCTCCTCTGTACTCTCTCTATTTTGTTGACATCCTTCCTATAATTAGGCGACCAAAATTGTACCCCATACTCCAGAATTGGCCTCACCAATGCCTTGTACAATTTTAACATTACATCCCAACTTCTATACTCAATGCTCTGATTTATAAAGGCCAGCACACCAATATCCTGCGTCTTCTGGATTATGCCGATAAATTCCTGCCATTGCTGTTCCACCGTCATTCCTGCTAGGATCCCTTTCCAGTCTACTTTGGCTAGCTCCCCTCTCATGCCTTCATAGTCCCCTTTGTTCAACTGCATCCCTGTCACTTCCGTTAACGTTCTCCTTCTCAAATTGCAGATTAAAACTAATCATATTGTGATCACTACCTCCAAGCGGTTCCTTTACCTTGAGTTCTCTTATCATATCTGGTTCATTGGACAACACTAAATCCAGAATTGCCTTTTCTCTGGTCGGCTCCATTACAAGCTGCTCTAAGAATCCATCTCGGAGGCATTCTACAAACTCTCTTTCTTGGGGTCCTGAACCAACCTGATTTTCCCAGTCTACCTGCATATTGAAATCCCCCATCACCACAGTGACATTACCTTTGTTACATGCCAGTTTTAACTCCTGCTGCAACTTACACCCTACATCCGGGGTCTGTACATAACACCAATTGGTGTCTTCTTGCCTTTACAATTCCTCAACTCAATCCACAGTGACTCTACCTCGCCAATCCCTATGTCTTCCCTCGCAAGGGACTGAATTCCATCCCTCACCAGCAGAGCTACACCCCCTCCTCTGCCCACCTGCCTGTCCTTTGTATAGGATTATAACCCTGAATATTAAGTTCCCAGGCCCGATCCTCCTGCAGCCTTGGGTACAGTATGAATGAGAAGATGCTGATA
>NW_022630932.1:0-41633 GCF_010909765.2 Amblyraja radiata
GTGTGTGTAGGATAGTGTTATTGTGCGGAGATCGCTGGTCGGCACGGACTCGCTAGGCCTGTTTCCGCGCTGTATCTCTGAAGTAAAACCATTATTTTTCAAACACAGAGAGTGGTGAATCTGTGTAATTCTCTGCCACAGAAGGTAGTTGAGGCCACAGTTCATTGGCTATATTTAAGAGGGAGTTAGAAGTGGCCCTTGTGGCTAAAGGGATCAGGGGGTATGTAGAGAAGGCAGGGATGGGATACTGAGTTGGATGATCAGCCATGATGTTACTGAATGGCGAATGGTGCAGGCTCAAAGGGCCGAATGGCCTCTACTCCTGCCCCTATTGTCTATGTTTCTCGTGTGAGAACGGGGATCGCTGGTCGTGCTAGCACGGACTCGGTGGGGAAGGGCCTGTTTCCGCGCTGTATCTCTGAAATAAAAAGGGAGTAGTTGAAGCAGGGAGAGGAGGCCGAGAGTTTGGGGCCTGGTTCAAGATGGCCGACTTTTGCCTCCTGTTTCCGCGCTGTATCTCTAAACCAAACACAGGGCTAGTGTGCAAATGAAATTGCAATTAATTTATCAGCTAAGTGTGCAACTTGCACGGAATTTGAATTACCAAGAGTCGTACAAATAGAGCAACAAGATAGATTTAACCAGGCAGAACAGGGCATGTGTGTTACAGGGTATTCAGTCGATAGGAGCAAAGAGGTCCTTCTGCAGTTGTAAAGGGCCCTGGTGAGACCACACCTGGAGTATTGCGTGCAGTTTTGTCCTGTTGGCCTTCATAACAAGAACAGTTGAGTACAGGAGCAAAGAGTTCCTTCTGCAGTTGTAAAGGGCCCTGGTGAGACCACACACCTGGAGTATTGTGTGCAGTTTTGCCCTGTTGGCCTTTATAACAAGAAGAGTTGAGTACAGGAGCAAAGAGGTCCTTCTGCAGTTGTACAGGGCCCTGGTGAGACCACACCTGGAGTATTGTGTGCAGTTTTGGCCTTTTGTCCGTCATAACAAGAGTAGTTGAGTATAGGAGCAGGGAGGTTCTACTGCAGTTGTACGGGGCCTTGGTGAGACCACACCTGGAGTATTGCATACCGTTTTTGACTCCTAATGTGAGGAAATACATTCTTTCCATAGAGGGAGTACATAGAACGTTCACCAGACTGATTCCTGGCATGGCAGGACTTTCATATGTATAAAGACTTGATAGACTCGGATTGTACTCGCTAGAATTTAGAAGATTGAGGGGGGATCTTATAGAAACTTACAAAATTCTTAAGGGGTTGGACAGGCTAGATGCAGGAAGATTGTTCCCGATGTTGGGGAAGTCCAGAACAAGGAGTCACAGTTTAAGGATAAGGGGGAAATCTTTTAGGACTGAGATGAGAAAAACTTTTTTTCACACACAGAGAGTGGTGAAACTGTGGCATTCTTTGCCACAGAAGGTAGTTGAGGCCAGTTCATTGGCTATATTTAAGAGGCAGTTAGATGCAGGTGGAGGCTAATTTGCTGCTGTAAAACAAAAGTTGCCCATGTTGTGTAGGGATTGAATGAGAAAATGGGTTAAAATAAAATCCTTGTGAAGAGGCGATCGATGGTCATTGTGGAATCTGTGGGCCAAAGGGCCTATTTCCATACTGTCTCTCAAAAAAATCAAAAACAACATATTTTTATACATTTCCTCAAAATGTGAACATAACTCTAAAATAAAAGGAAGGTACATTCACGATTGTAACCATAAATTGAATGTCTCCGAGCGTTATTTTTGTTTTCATTTATATGGGACCTAATTTGAGACGGAACCAAAATGCATAATTTCCTCTGTAATATGACATTGATCAAAGTAAACCGAAACCTTATTAAATCAATGTTCTTGGTGTAGAAAACAGTGTAAGATAATTTTGACTTGGCAATTATTAAACTTTGAACCTCTCTGTGCTTTGTAGCCGTTAGAGCCTTATCATCAATATTCGTCATCAGTTTATTTTATTCAACAACATATGGTGTGACTTCAATGCTATTGTTTGGTCACAAATAGAATTTTGCTTTCCCCGATTGGATACTTGTTATTATTCAGAATAATATTTGTACGTGATAACTCGGAATGGCACAGTGGGGCAGCGGTAGAGTTGCTACCTTACAGCGCCAGAGACCCGGGTTCAATCCTGACCACGGGTGCTGTCTTTAGAGTGTCGCTATTCTTCCTGTGTGTCACCAGAAAGAGGAATCCAGGCGAAACATCTCACAACATACTTGGTGTCACCCTTGAAGAATCCAAACAAACCAAGTATCTTGGCATCAATTTGCAGAATGATCAGCGTTGGAATGATCAGACTCATCATGCAACGGTGAAAGCAACAGGTGTCCTAAAGTTCCTGAGGCGCAACTTTCATCATTGTTCAACTTCTGTCAAGGAGAAGCTATATTTCACCCTCTTTAGACCTCATTTGGACTACGCAGTTGCAGTATGGGACCCATACACAAATAAAAAAAAATCTTCCATCGAACGTGTCCAAAGACAGGCAGTTGGATTTGTTACTAACACCTATGAGAGAGAAGCGAGTGTCACCAAACTTCTGAATTCTCTGGGGTGGAACCCTCTACAAGACAGACGGGAAGCTCACCGTTTGACCTGTTTTTACAAAATGTTAAATGGTCAGCTAGACATAGATTACAATACCTACACCAAACCCAAACCAATTAGGAGCAGACGAGGGCATTCGATCCAATTTGTGATCCCAGCCACAAAGACAGATGTGTACAGAAATTCGTTCTTCCCCCGCACAATTAAAGCATGGAATCTCCACACAACTATAGTTACCCAACCAGATGCAACTAAATTTAAAGTAGCCCTTTCTTCCCAATAACCCTTTCTGGCTTAACCCCTCCCTTCACCACCTCCAGTTTAAATTCCATATAACCATATAACAATTACAGCAACAAAAACAGGCCATCTCAGCCCTTCAAGTCCGTGCCAAACACGTATTCTCCCATAGTCCCATCTACCTGCACTCAGACCATAACCCTCCATTCCTTTCCTGTCCATATAACTATCCAATTTATTTTTAAATGATAAAATCGAAACAGCCACCACCACCTTCACTGGAAGCTCATTCCACACAGCTACCACTCTCTGAGTAAAGAAGTCCCCCCTCAGGTTACCCCTAAACTTCTGTCCCTTAATTCTCAAGTCATGTCACCTTGTTTGAAGCTTCCCTACTATCAGTGGGAAAAGCTTATCCACGTCAACTCTGTCTATCCCTCTCATCATTTTAAAGACCTCTATCAAGTACCCCCTTAACCTTCTGCGCTCCAAAGAATAAAGACCTAACTTGTTCAACCTTTCTCTGTAACTTAGTTGCTGAAACCCAGGCAACATTCTAGTAAATCTCCTCTGTACTCTCTCTATTTTGTTGACATCCTTCCTATAATTAGGCGACCATAATTGTACACCATACTCCAGAATTGGCCTCACCAATGCCTTGTACAATTTTAACATTACATCCCAACTTATATACTCAATGCTCTGATTTATAAAGGCCAGCACCCCAAAATGCCTTAAAGGTAGGCTGCAGACGGCATTGTAGGGACACAAAGATGACCAGGAGAGGAGAGGGACATCTGTTCGCGGGAACATCGAACTCGCATTGGCGCCAAAAATGGCGGCACCAGCATGTATAAAATATGCAATCAGAACTTAACTGTGCAGTTGCATATGTGACGAATAAAGTTCAGTTGAACTATTATTGATCATGAGCTCATGACTTTATCAATTATTTTGTGTCAATTTGTTACTCACTGCCTTTTGCTTACAGAATGCGATGTTGCTTCCACTGATCTTTGGTGTTTGCCCTCTGAGCTATCAGCGGTCCTTTATTATAATGTTGCCGCTAACTCATTTTTTCAACATTTCAGCATCTTCCATCTCAGCTTCAACCAGCTTTCTTAATGATTGATTAGTAGAATGATACAGCATAGAAACAGGTCCTTTGGCCCAAGCCGACCATCGATCATCCGTTCTCACAAATGTTATGTTATCCTATTTTTAATAGTCACTAAACTAAGTGGGACACGTTGGGTCCCAGCATCACAAGGGAGGGCTGGTCACCAATGCAATATTCCACCTCTCCACCAATTCCAATACTGCTCGCAAGTGGGGCTGTCTGTTGCGCTAGTATGGGGGTTGCGGGCTGAAGGTACTGGTTTCCAGAGGGCTAGTATAGACTTTGTGGGCCGTATGGATGCTTGGGCTGGCATCCAACTGTTGCAACGATTTTAAAAGCCAAGCCATGGCAAACAATTGGGCTGCAGACACCCGACAACCAAAATTTATTTTGTGAACAAAACTTGTTAAAAAAGGGCTGCAGCCACTTTACAGCCGCATCGAGGGGACTCACCGTGGAGTAGACGTGCGTTCAGTGTTATTCGCAGCTTAGAGAGCCGTGACCCTCTCGCTTCCTGGGTCTGGCAGAGACTAAGTGAGGCACGACACTTCCTGGTTTTATAGTCCCTCCCCCTGCCGCCAGCGGGGGCAGCAGAGAGAATGGGGAATTTTGTAAAAACATTGATATCTCTCCCATTTTTCATCGACAGAAAAAATCCTCTGCACTCATACGGCTCTGAGCGAGGTGGCCAAAAATGACGGCCATAGGTGGCGGCGTTCCCTCGGAAATCGCAGCACAGTCGGCCAAAAGCGGTCAAGATCAGATATTTAGTAATATAGATCAGTCAAGAGTCACGAATGTTTTATTGTCCCATGTTCCATAATGGGACAATCAAGTTCTTACTTGCAGCAGCACAACAGATATGTAAACATAGTACTCTGTAGACTCATGATAAACAACAACAGAAAAATCAGTGTATGTTAAAACAGACAATTAATAGTATGTTAAACATTTGCATATTTGCAACGCTCGTTCATGCACCAGTTCTGTGCGATCCCACATTCTTATCCACCCGACACACTAGGGACAATTTACAAAAGGACAATTAACCTACAAACCTGCACGTCTTTGGGATGTAGGAGGCAACCGGGGCACCCGGAGGAAACCCACGGGGTCACAGGGAGAACGTGCAGACTCCACACAAACAGCACCCGAGGATAGGATCGAACCAGAGTCTCTGGAGTTGAGAGGCAGCAGCTCAACCAACTGCTCCATTGTCCCCTTTTCATTGTGTCACCCACAATTTGCCCAAAAGCTTCTATCTATCGGACATATCTTTGCACAACTGATCCGCAATTCTGAGTCCCTCACCGTCTTCCAGTCCCGCCTCAAGACCCATCTCTTCACCTCTGCCTATCCTTAGCCCCACATCCCCCTCCATTTTCATCTGTGCTTGAATTGTTGCTCTGTTTTGGTTTTGTTTTGGTTTTGGTTTTTGTTTTGGTTTTTGTTTTGGTTTTTTTGCCTTGCCTTGTAAAGCAACTTTGAGTCTCTGAAAAGCACTATATAAATTCAATTTATTATTATTATTATTAGATGGCAATTTTAAATTGACAGTCCTCAGCTGACCTTCTCAAAAAAAGAATTGGTATTTATACATCATTTGTTCTGATCAGAGAAAAGATCCAAAATATTTAACTTACGAAGAATTTGTTTGATTTCTTTGAAGTTCAGTCTAAGGTGCCAGAAAATAAAACAAGAAATGCTAGTTAGTTAACCTTACTAATGCTGCGGTCTCCGCTTCAAGGAGCAAAATAATAGGCTTCAACATTTACATTCAGTTTAATTGCTGATGGCCAGATAGAGAACTAACAAGACATGACACAATGTTCTTCCAAAGCATAATTTGTAATGGAAGGTGCAGGTGGCCATCACAAGCCGTCTAAATTGACAAATGAGAAACATCATCACAGAGTTTCCATCAGCAGGTCCAAGGACAGGCAATGCCTCTAATGTGCTGTCCAGAAATAGCTTTCAATTACTCAACCTCTCATTGTCAAAATAGTGGTGTATAATTGCTGAACCAATATTGGAGGGGTGTACAACGGAACAGCAGATGCTGCTACTGTAAATACCAGAGATGAGACACAAAGTGCTGGAGTAACTCAGCAAGTCAGGCAGCATCTCTGGAGAAAAAGGGCTGGGTTATGTTTCAGGTCGGGACCCTGCTTCACCTGGACCACACTTCTTCCCACTCTGCCTCCCGCAAAGACTCTATCCCCTACTCCCAATTCCCCAGTCCACGCCGCATCTGCTCACGAGATGAGGTGTGGAGGAAAGAGCTGCTGATGCTAGTTTAAACCGAAGATAGAAGGGGCTGACCCTGAAATGTCACCCATTCCTTCTCTCCAGAGATGATGCCTCTCCCACTGAGTTACTCCAGCTTTTAACATGTATCCCAAGATGAGGTGGTCCACACCCAGACACCCGAGATATCCTCATTCTTTAATGAACAGAGTTCTCCTCTTCTCTCGTAGATGAGGCCCTCACATTGTAATTGTAATTAATTTATTAGCCAAGTATGTAAAAACAAACAAGGAATTTGATTTCCCATATAGTCATACCAGAAAAGCAACAAGACACACAACTACATAACAATCAACATAAACATCCACTGTGATAAAGGCAGTATCTCTGGAGAGATGGAATGGGTGACATTTTGGGTTGAGTAGCCAATCTGAAGAATGGTCTCGACCCGAAATGTTTCCCATTCATTCTCTTCGGAGATGCTGCCTGTCGTGCTGAGTTATTCCAGCATTTATCCAGCAGTTTAAATCAACAACTTCCTACACATTTAGTGTACGGGGATCACTGGTCCGAAGGGCCCATTTCTGCACTGTATCTTTCAACTGAATTATCCATGTACCCATCCAACTCAGAATCAGAATCAAATCATCTATAACAACATTTAATAGCCTCGAGCCAAGAACCAGCCTGAATGAAATGATATTTATTCACAGTGGTGTAAGATTAAAGATGCAACCTTACCTGAAATGCTATTGGGGAATGCACCACTGGATCATCAACGTAGAAACATCTGAAGTCTGAAGAAGTTTGTCCCAACCCAAAACATCACAATACACAATAGACAATATGTGCAGGAGGAGGCCATTCGTCCCATCGAGCCAGCACCACCATTCAAGATGATCATGGCTGATCATCCCCAATCAGTACCCCGTTCCTGCCTTCTCCCCATATCCCCTGACTCTGCTATTTTTAAGAGCCCTATCTAGCTCTCTCTAGAAAGCACCCAGAGAACCTGCCTCCACCGCCCTCTGAGGCAGAGAATTCCACAGACCTAGCCACATTCCCCAGGGATGTTGCCTGACCCACAGAGTTACTCCAGCTGTGTCTTTTCATTTTGTCCTTTCACACTACGAACCATTCTGAAGCAGTATACCCATGCACAAAAGTAAGGACTTATTTCGATGGAGGGTAAGGTGGGTGGTAAAGAGTCCCAAGCCTCACCAATGTTCCCATTGATTCTCAGTTGCTGCATCATGCTCCAGGATAGCACAGTGGGACAGCTGGTAGAGCTTCTGCCTCACAGCTCCAGAGACCCACATCGCAGCTACTGTCCGCGAGGTGTTCGCATGTTCTTCCCGTGACTGCATGAGTTTTGGCCGGGAACTCCCTTTTCCTCCCACATCCCAAAGACTTGCGGGTTTGTAGATTAATTGAACTCCGTAAATTGCCCCAAATGTGTAAGAATGGACGGGAGTGGTATAACATAACATTCGTGTGAATGGGTGATCAATGTTCTCCCAGTGACCGTGTGGGTTTCCTCCAGGTTTCCTCCCACATCACTAAATTCAAATACAGGAAAAATGGCAAAAACAGGAAAGTACACTATTATCTGAATTAGGAAAGGGGGAGATGCAACGAGACATGGGTGTCATGGTACACCAGTCATTAAAAGTAGGCACACAAAAATGCTGGAGAAACTCAGCGGGTGCAGCAGCATCTATGGAGCGAAGGAAATAGGCGACGTTTCGGGCCAAAACCCTTCTTCAGACTGATAGGGGGTGGAGGGGAGAAGGAAGGAAAGAGGGAGGAGGGGGAGCTCGAGGGCTGGGGGATGGGAAGAGACAGCTCGAGGGTTAAGGAAGGGGAGAAGACAGCAAGGGCTAGCAAAATTGGGAGAATTCAATGTTCATGCCATTCGGACGCAAGCAACCCAGGCGGAATATGAGGTGCTGTTCCTCCAATTTCCGGTGTTGCTCGCTCTGGCAATGGAGGAGACCCAGGACAGAGAGGTCGGATTGGGAATGGGAGGGGGAGTTGAAGTGCTGAGCCACCGGGAGGTCAGGTTGGTTATTGCGGACTGAGCGGAGGTGTTCGGCGAAACGATCGGCCAACCTCCGCTTGGTCTCACCGATGTAAATCAGCTGACATCTAGAGCAGCGGATGCAGTATATGAGGTTGAAGGAGATACAGGTGAACCTTTGTCACACCTGGAACGACTGCTTGGGTCCTTGAATGTAGTCAAGGGGGGAGGTGAAGGGACAGGTGTTGCATTTCCTGCGGTTGCAACGGAAAGTGCCCGGGGTATGTGTGGTACAGGAGGGAAGGGGAAGAGTTGGCTAGGGAGTTGCGGGGGGAGCGGTCTTTGCGGAAGGCAGAGAAGATGGGGGGAGATGGGAAGATGTGGCGAGTGTTGGGGTCACGCTGGAGGTGGCGAAAATGGTGGAGGATGATTTGTTGTATTTGCCGGCTGGTGGGGTGAAAGGTGAGGACTAGGGGCACTCTGCCCTTGTGGCGAGTGCGGGGATGGGGAGTGAGAGCAATGTTGCGGGGTATGGATGAGACCCTGGTGTGATCTTCATCTATGGTGGAGGAGGGGAATCCCCGTTCCCTGAAGAGCGAGGACATTTCCGATGCCCTGGTGTGGAACGTCTCATCCTGGGAACAGATGCGGCGTAGGCGGAGGAATTGGGAGTAGGGGATGGAGTCCTTACAGGGGGCAGGGTGGGAAGACGTGTAGTCCAGATAGCCATGGGAGTCAGTGGGTTTGTAATGTATGTCGGTCAGAAGTCTGTCCCCTGCGATGGAGATGGTGAGGTCAAGGAATGGTAGGGAAGTGTCGGAAATGGTCCAGGTGTATTTGAGTGCCGGATGGAAGTTGGTGGTGAAGTGGATGAAGTCAGTCAGTTGTGTGTGGGTGCAGGAGGTGGCCCCAAAGCAGTCGTCAATGTAACGGAGGTAGAGGTCGGGGATGGGGCCCGGGTACGTATTGAACAAGCACGTTAAAAGTAGGCATGCAGGTGCAACAGGCAGTGAAGAAAGCGAATGGTATGTTAGCATTCATAGCAAAAGGATTTGAGTATAGGAGCAGGGAGGTTCTACTGCGGTTGTACAGGGTCTTGGTGAGACCACACCTGGAGTATTGCGTACAGTTTTGGTCTCCTAATCTGAGGAAAGGCCTTCTTGCCATAGTGGGAGTACAGAGAAGGTTCACCAGACTGATTCCTGGGATGTCAGGACTTTCATATGAGGAAAGACTGGATAGACTCGGTTTGTACTCGCTAGAATTTAGACTCGGTTTGTACTCGCTAGAATTTAGAAGATTGATGGGGGATCTTATAGAAACTTACAAAATTCTTAAGGGGTTGGACAGGCTTGATGCAGGAAGATTGTTTCCGATGTTGGGGAAGTCCAGAACAAAGGGTCACAGTTTAAGGATAAGGGGGAAATCTTTTAGGACAGAGATGAGGAAAACATTCTTCACACAGAGAGTGGTGAATCTCTGGAACTCCCTGCCACAGAAGGTAGTTGAGGCCAGTTCATTGGCTATATTTAAGAGGGAGTTAGATGTGGCCCTTGTGGCTAACGGGATCAGGTGGTATGGAGAGAAGGCAGGTACAGGATACTGAGTTGAATGATCAGCCATGATCATATTGAATGGGGGTGCAGGCTCGAAGGGTCGAATGGCCTACTCCTGCACCTATTGTCTATGTTTCTATGTTAATTATATATTGGAAACATGCTGTGTAAATCAATCATATTGAAGGATTCCATCAACATGGGAGATTATACATCTAATATGCTCCAGAACCCTTGAAATTGTGTGTACAATTGATGAAGGGCAAGAATGCACAGCCCTTTAACAACTGCTGTACCTAGCGACCAAAACGTCACCTATTCCTTTTCTCCGGAGATGCTGCCTGACCTGCTGAGTTACTCCAGCTCTCTGTGTCTAACCCGTTGGATAACAATGTAATGAATTAGGTTTCACTTTGTAGCATCCTCGATTGAGCCTACTGTAGAACCTGAAGCACTGACCTTCCAGTATTGACTTCTTTTTATTCTACACTAATTCAACAACAAAAAGTTTCCAAATCACATTGTTTATCTGTGAAGGTCTTTTTGCTGAATACCACAATAGATGATCGGAGGTGGTCAAAGTAACGTTGAAGAGCATTTTTATGTCTTTTGGGCCAGTCTACATTTTCGATGACCTTGTCGAAGCTGGGAGCATGCCAAAGGTGTATCACAGAGATGAATGTGCACTGCACCACTGCTGACATGGCATTTTCACGGCCCCGACTTACATCAGCATCCAAAGGCATTCCACAGGAACCCGGCAAACATGATTTAACACCGAGTCTTGTTAAGGAGATATGACAGCAAATGGCAGAGATGATTACTACTGCTTTTTGAGGGTCATCTTAGAGGAGCAGAGATAGAGGGTTTGATTCATTGACAGATACAGCCCACCAAGTCCACGCAGACTATTGATCAAACACACACACACGCACACACACACACACACACACACACACACACACACACACACACACACACACACACACACACACACACACACACACACACACACACACACACACACACACACACACACACACACACACACACACACACACACACGAATTGAATCCTTTATTTGTCATTCCTTTATTTGTCATTCAGACCTTTCGGTCTGAACGAAATGCTGTTGCCTGCAGCCATACATGTAATAATAACAAAACACAATAAACACAAATTAACATCCACCACAGTGAGTTCACCAAACACCTCCTCACTGTGATGGAGGCAAAAGTCTTAGAGTTACTGTCTCTTCCCTCCTCTTCTCCCTCTGCGCCGAGGCGATACCCCACCGGGCGATGGCGGCCCGGGGGGTGGTCGCAGCTGCCCGCAGCTGTTGCAACGGGTGCTCCGGAAAACAGGCACCAGCCTGTGACCTGCGAGCTCCCGACATTGTCCTCCACCGGCCCGCGGCCGAGCCCAGGATCCAGGTCGCCGCCGCCTCAGCCGCCGTAGCACCGTCTCCGCTCCGCACCGGGCCGCCCACAAGGCAGCGTCTCAGCCCCGCACCGGGCTGCTCACACGGGAGCACCTTCCAGCCGGTAGCCGTGCCGGCCGCACAGGAGTGTCTCAGCTCCGCACCGTTCGCCCTCACCGGAGCGCCGAGTCGTGCCGCTACCCGGACGTCGCCACAGCTCGAAGACGGCCAGCCTCGCGTTGGTGAGTCCTGGCTGGCTCTACCTCCGGACCCTCGAGGTCGGTCGCAGGTTGGAGGCCACCAGCTCCGCCATTAGGCCTCAGCGCAGACGGGGGAAGAGAAGGGGGATACGACAAAAAGTCGCATTCCCCCGAAGGGAGAGACAGAAAGCTCTGTTTCACCCTCCCCCCACACACATAACACCACCTAATAACCAAAAAAATTACTAAACTAGACAAAAAAAACCGACATAAAAAGTAAAAACAGACAGACTGCAGGCGAGCCGCAGCTGTATCACAGCGCCGCCACTTCCGGAGGTGGCGGCCACTACACACACACACACACACACAGTTCTAAGTTATTCCACTTTCACATCCACTCTCTGCACACTAGTGGTAATTTACAGAGGCAAAATAACCTACCAACCCGCAGACGTTTGGAAACCAGCGCAGTCGGAGGAAACCCATACTGCAACAGGGAGAACATCTCGGCCCTACAAGTCCGTGCCGAACAATTATTTTCCCCTAGTCCCATCTACCTGCACTCAGAATATAACCCTCCATTCCTTTCTCATCCATATACCCATCCAATTTATATTTAAATGATACAATCGAACCTGCCTCCAACACTTCCACTGGAAGCTCATTCCACATCGCGACCACTCTCTGAGTAAAGAAGTTCCCCCTCATGTTACCACTAATCTTCTGTCCCTTAATTCTGAAGTCATGTCCTCTTGTTTGAATCTTCCGTACTCTCAATGGGAAAAGCTTATCCGTTTGAGTTGGAGTTTAGTTTCTTCTCACCTTTACTAAGGTACAATGAAAGGCTTTTGTTGCGTGCCAACCAGTCAGCGGAAAGACAATGCATGATTACAATCGAACCATCCACTATGCACAGATGCATGATAAAGGGAATAACATGAATAACCCTTGGTGCAAGATCAAGTCCAATAAAGTCTGCTCAAAGATAGCCAGAGGGTCTCCAAAGAGGCAGCTCTGGATTGCTCTCCAGTTTAGTTTAGTTTAGGTTCGAGATACAGCGGGGAAACAGGCTCTTCGGCACACCGTGTCCACACCCACCAATGATCTTCTGAATTCTCTGGGGTGGAACCCTCTCCAAGACAGACGTGAAGCTCACCATTTGACCAGTTTTTACAAAATGTTAAATGGTCAGCTAGACATAGATTACAATACCTACACCAAACCCAAACCAATTAGGAGCAGACGAGGGCATTCGATCCAATATGTGGTCCCAGCTACAAAGACAGATGTGTACAGCAATTCGTTCTTCCCCCGCACAATTAAAGCATGGAATAATCTCCACCCTACTATAGTTACCCAACCAGATGCAACTACATTTAAAGTAGCACTTTCTTCCCAATAACCCTTTCTGGCTTAATCCCTCCCTTCACCACCTCCAGTTTAAATTCCAGTTGGAATATTTTGGAGAACCAAGAACCAAGATACCAAGAACCAAGATCCCGACACATCTACACTATCCTACACACACGAGAGACAATATACACCTACACCAAGCCAATTAACCTACATACCATAGAAACATAGAAATTAGGTGCAGGAGTAGGCCATTCGGCCCTTCGAGCCTGCACCGCCATTCAATATGATCATGGCTGATCATCCAACTCAGTATCCCGTACCTGCCTTCTCTCCATACCCTCTGATCCCCTTAGCCACCAGGGCCACATCTAACTCCCTCTTAAATATAGCCAATGAACTGGGCTCGACTACCCTCTGTGGCAGGGAGTTCCAGAGATTCGCCACTCTCTGTGCGTCTGTACTCTCTGTACGTCTATGGAGTGTGGGAGGAAACCGAAGATCGGAGAAAACCCACTCGGTCACGGGGAGAACGTACAAACTCCGTACAGACAGCACCCGAAGTTGGGATTGAACCCGGGTCTCCAGTGCTGCAAGTGTTGTAAGGCAGCAGCTCTACCGCTGCGCCACCGTGATCGCACACTTGTTGGTAGGATGGTTCAGTTAGACAATGGACAATAGGTGCAGGAGCAGGCCATTTCGCCCTTCAAGCCAGCAATATGATCATGGCTGATCATCCCCAATCAGTACCCCCGTTCCTGCCTTCTCCCCATATCCCTTAACTCTGCAATCTTTATCAGCCCTATCTAGCTCTCTCTTGAAAGCATTCAGAGAACCTGCCTTCACCTGAGTGTGAGAAAAAGTGTTTCCGCGTCTCCATTCTAAATGGCTGACTCCTTATTCTTAAACCCCTGGTTCTGGACTCCCCCTACATCAGGAACATGTTTCCTGCCTCGTGTGTCCAAGCTCTTAACAATCTTATATGTTTCAATGAGATAATAATAATAATAATAATAATAATAATAATAATAATATATTTTATTGTCATTGTACGTCAGTGCAACGAGATTTAGTATGCAGCTTCCAACCGATGTAAAAGAAGAGTAAAATAAATAAATAAGCTGTGTGAGCTGATCAAAGGAGCTGATCATGGACTTTAGGAGGGCACATCATCCGAGGACGTACACTCCATTGAGGATAAATGGGGATCCTGTGGATAGGGTGAACTGTTTTAAATACCTGGGAGTCCACATCTCTGAGGATATGACATGGGCATCACACGCCTCAGCACTCGTGAGTAAGGCAAGGCAGCGCCTTTACCACCTCAGGCAATTGACGAAATTCAGAGTGTCTCCGAGGATCCTCCAGTGTTTCTATGCAGCGGCGGTGGAAAGCATCTTGTCCAGGAATATTACCGTCTGGTTTGGAAATTGCTCTGCCCAGGACAAGAAGGCTCTGCAGAGAGTAGTGCGTTCGGCCGAACGCACTATGGGAACTTCACTCGCCCCCCTGCAGTAACTATACATCAGGAGGTGCAACTCCAGAGCCAACAATATCATGGGAGACCCCTTCCACCCCTGCAACGGACTGTTCCAGCTGCTACGGTCAGGCAAACGCCTCCGTTGCCATTCGGTGAGAACGGAGAGGTTGAGAAGGAGTTTCTTCCCAGAGGCCATTCGGACTGTAAACGCCGATCTCACCAGGGACTAACTACTGAACATTCTTCCTTCCATTATTTATTATGTAAAATATGTGTGGTTATGATTGTGTTTATAGTTTGTTTGGTTGTTTGTCTTTTTGTACAAAAGTCCGCGAGCATTTTCCACTTTTCATTTCACTGCACATCTCGTATGTGTATGTGACAAATAAACTTGACTTGACACTTGACTTGACGTGGCCATCCAAGGGAGACAGTCCAGGGGGGAGGGGACACTCAGCAGGGCCGGTTCAGAGCCGCTACAGCTCTGGGAGTAAAGTTATTTCTGAGTCTGTAGGTTCGGGCGTAGAAGGCCTTGTAACGTCTGCCGGAGGGAGTAGTTCGAACAGTCCGTTACAAGGGTGTGAGGAGTATTTATGGATGCTGACGGCCTTCCCGAGGCACCGTGTGTGGTAGATGCCCTCCAAGGCTGGTAGCTGTGTACCCTCTCATCCTTCTAAACTCCAGAGTGTTCAAGCCCAGCTGCTCCATTCTCTCAGCACGATTACAGTTGGGAGGAAATTGTCCTTGAACCTACAGGTGTGCGCTTTCTTACTTCTGTATCATTTGCCCGATGTGAGAGGGAAGAACAGGGAGTGGGCCAGGGTGCGACTCATCCTTTATAATGCAGGTGGCTGTGCTGAGGCAGCATGAGTTGTAAATGATCAATGGAAGGAGAGGTTGGATTGTGTGATGGCCTGGGCTGCGACCACAATTCTCAGCAATTACTTGTGGTCTTGGATGGAGCGTAACCAATCCATGGAAGAGCCCTTCCAACTTTTGCTGTATGACTGATTCCATACAAAAAGTTTATTTTCAATTGAAACTTCTTCCATTTTAAGGAAAAAAGTTTTGATTACTTTGTATGGTTCTTGGATGACCTGTGAAGCAGGATTAAGTATGTCTTTATGTCTGTATGTAATCTACCTGTAGGTGATTCCCCTCAGCAGCATTTATTGGAATTAGAAACATAGAAATGTAGATAATAGGTGCAGGAGTAGGCCATTCGGCCCTTCGAGCCTGCACCGTCATTCAATATGATCATGGCTGATCATCCAACTCAGTATCCCATCCCTGCCTTCTCTCCATACCCCCTGATCCCTTTAGCCACAAGGGCCACATCTAACTCCCTCTTAAATATAGCCAATGAACTGGCCTCAACTACCTTCTGTGGCAGAGAATTCCACAGATTCACCACTCTCTGTGTATAAAAATGATTTTCTCATCTTGGTTCTAAAATACTTCCCTCTTATCCTCAAACTGTGACCCCCTAGTTCTGGACTTCCCCACCATTGGGAATAATCTTCCTGTATCTAGCCTGTCCAACCCCTTAAGATTTCTGTAAGTGTCTATAAGGTCCCCCCTCAATCTTCTGAATTCCAGCGTGTACAAGCCGAATTGGATGACTAACTTCAAATGTCAGGATCGGTTCATTGAATATTGTCAACTCAAGTACTTTGAATAATTGCTATTCCAGTAAATGATACTAACCAGTTATTGCTGAAAAGGAATTGTCAATCATTTGAATGAAATGTTTTTGGTTTCATGCGATGAATTCCTAGATTGTTTGAACATCAAGGTCTGAATTCAAAACAGCTTAATTCTAAATTTGCTTTTAATGAATCTGCAAGTCTATCTGTTGGCAGACTAAACTTCAGGTGCTGTTGGAATGCATGCTTTCCACAAGCATTTTCTTTGTAGTAGAGCAGAGTTTGCAGATAATATCCAGGTATAATGGAGAACATCTAATCAAAGACAAAGTAAGGTATTTGAAAGAACCTTTCATTTAAGTCAGCAACAGCATGACTCTGATTTCATTGTGATGTTTGAAGGGTACTCTTAGGTGAAAAGTGGTTTCTATGTTTGACTTAAAAGGAGAACATTTTTTATCATTATTTGCTCTGACCTATATTTGATTCCAAGTTCAAAGAATCTGTTTTGAAAAGCCTAGAGTCATAGACATATAACCATATAACAATTACAGCATGGAACCAGGCCATCTTGGCCCTACAAGTCTGTGCCGAACAGTCATGGAGTTATACGGCATGGAAAGATGCCTTTTGGCCTAACTTGCCCACACCAGGCAAGATGTCCCATCTACACTAGTCCCACTGGCCTGCATTTGTCCCATATTTCTCTAAACCTGTCCTATCCATGTGCCTGTCTAAATGTTTCTTGAGCGTTGCGATAGTTCCAGCCTCAACTACTTCCTCTAACATCTCGTTCCATACACCCACCACGCTTTGTGTGAAAAAGTTACCCCTCAGGTTTCTATTAAATCTTTTCCCCTTAAACCTATGCCCCGTGGCTCTTGATTCCACTAGTCTGAGCAAGAGCCTCTGTACATCTAAGATCTATTCCTCCCATGATTTTAGAAACCTCCAAGAGAGCAATGTTCTTATTGAGGGAAGTTAGTGTAGAAATACAGGGGCTATGACAGAAATATTTCAAATGTCATTAGAAACGGGAATAGTGCCGGAGGATTGGCGTACTGCGCATGTTGTTCCATTGTTTAAACAGGGGTCTAAGAGTAAACCTAGCAATTATAGACCTGTTAGTTTGACGTCAGTGGTGGGCAATTAATGGAAAGGATACTTAGAGATAATATATATAAGCATCTGGATAAACAGGGTCTGATTAGGAACAGTCAACATGGATTTGTGCGTGGAAGGTCATGTTTGACTAATCTTATTGAATTGTTTGAAGAGGTTGCTCGGGAAATTGATGAGGGTAAAGCAGTGGATGTTGTATATATGGACTTCAGTAAGGCCTTTGACAAGGTTCCTCACGGAAGGTTGGTTAAGAAGGTTCAATGGTTGGATATTAATGGTGGAGTAGCAAGATGGATTCAACAGTGGCTGAATGGGAGATGCCAGAGAGTAATGGTGGATGGTTGTTTGTCAGGTTGGAGGCAGGTGACTAGTGGGGTGCCACAGGGATCTGTGTTGGGTCCACTGTTGTTTGTCATGTACATCAATGATCTGGATGATGGTGTGGTAAATTGGATTTGTAAGTATGCAGATGATACTAAGATGGGCGAGGTTGTGGATAATGAAGTAGATTTTCAAAGTATACAGAGAGATTTATGCCAGTTGGAAGAGTGGGCTGAAAGATGGCAGATGGAGTTTAATGCTGATAAGTGTGAGGTGCTACATCTTGGCAGGACAAATCAAAATAGGACGTACATGGTAAATGGTAGGGAATTGAAGAATGCAGGTGAACAGAGGGATCTGGGAATAACTGTGCACAGTTCCCTGAAAGTGGAATCTCATGTAGATAGGGTGATAAAGAAAGCTTTTGGTGTGCTGACCTTTATAAATCGGAGCATTGAGTATAGAAGTTGGGATGTAATGTTAAAATTGTACAAGGCATTGGTGAGGCCAATTCTGGAGTATGGTGTACAATTTTGTTCGCCCAATTATAGGAAGGATGTCAACAAAATAGAGAGAGTACAGAGGAGATTTACTAGAATGTTGCCTGGGTTTCCGCAACTAAGTTACAGAGAAAGGTTGAACAAGTTAGGTCTTTATTCTCTGGGGCGCAGAAGGTTAAGGGGGGACTTGATAGAGGTCTTTAAAATGATGAGAGGGGTAGACAGAGTTGATGTGGATAAGCTTTTCCCACTGAGAGTAGGGAAGATTCAAACAAGGGGACATGACTTGAGAATTAAGGGACATAAGTTTAGGGGTAACATGAGGGGGAACTTCTTTACTCAGAGAGTGGTAGCTGTGTGGAGTGAGCTTCCAGTGAAGGTGGTGGAGGCAGGTTCAATTTTATAATTTAAAAATAAATTGGATAGTTATATGGACGGGAAAAGAATGGAGGGTTATGGTCTGAGCGAAGGTATATAGGACTAGGGGAGAATACGTGTTCGGCACGGACTAGAAGGGTCGAGATGGCCTGTTTCCGTGCTGTAAATTGTTATATGGATATATGGTTATGAACATTTCAAATGTGTCATTAAAATAAAACCCTGACATGATGTCACCATTGCTGTAGAGGTAAACATGCCAGTAAGGCATTACCTGTCAATCAACTAAATGTCTTGTCATTCCCCACATTAGCTAAGTGTCATACTCAGTAGTGTTCACACCTGCCTTCACACAAACCACTCAAGTTGTCCCCCTGGGTGATAGATCTTCCCTTGTCAGGGGTCAGACAGTTTTGTAAGATGTTATTTCCTGGATTGTCAACAACAGGAAGGTTTACAATACAATACAATACAATATTTATTGTCATTTGAGCCTCAGTGACACTCAAACGAAATTCTGTTTTCACAGCCATACAAACAAAGACAATGTCCTACAGACATACACACAAATTACTTCACACAAACATCCATCACAATGAACCCACTGTGATGGAAGGCAAAGTCTTTTTTCTCCCCTGTTCTCCATATCTCTCCCGATGTCCAAGCCCCAGGCGGGTGATGATAAGTCCGACGGCCATTTTAGGCTGCGCCGGGCGATTTACGGCGCCGCTCCCGGTCCAAAAGTACAAAGTTGGAACCCCCGGTGGGCGCTGGAATGTACCACGGTCATGAAGCCGTGCCGGGCGGTGTACAGCCCCGCGGTTTTAAGTAGAACCTGTAATTTGTTAGAAATTGATTGGTTGGCAGGCAGAACAGGAATCAATCACACTTTACTTTCTTCCCGTTAGTCGTTGCATGTTTACTTGCTGCAAAAGAAATTCAAAATACGTTGAAAGGTGTTCAAGAGTCATGGTTTAGACCTTATAACATTGAATACTGCAGCACGAGCATGGGTCCTTGAAGCCAAGTTAAACTGACCTCATCTGCCTGTACATGATCTATATCCTTCTAAACTTTGCACTTCCATGTTCCTATCTAAAGCCTCTTAAACTCCACTATCACATCAGCCTCCACCTCCCCCAGGCTCCCACTTCTCTGTAAAATAACTTGCCCTGCATCTCTCCATTAAACATTCCTCCTCTCACCTTTTACCTATGGCCTTTAGTGTTGGAAATTACCAGATTTTGACTGTCTACCCTATCTATGCCTCTCATAATTTTATATACTTCCTTCAACCTCTGACATTCCATAGAAAACAATCCAAGTTAATTCAACCTTTCCTTGCAGCTGAAACCCTCTAATCCAGGCAGCATTCTGGTGAACACAATACTCCAATTGTGGCATAACCAAGATCTTAAAGCATGACTTCCTGTTTGAGCTAGTAGATATTCAAAACCTTTAACTCTTTAGTTTGATGCTGCTCATCTTCTCCATGGATTGTCACCTTGTAGCCGTGGAGAAGCTTGTGTGGTCCTGAGATCCTGAGAGCGATGCCGTCTGGAGCTATGCTCCTGGTAGGGCCACCCATGGCGATAAGGTCGAGGGGAGGGGGGGGGGACTCTGACAAAGAGAATCCAACCAAGACCTCAACGGTGGAACAGGCGGAGGATGATGGCTGACCTTAGTGCAGCATCATAACAGCTGGGAAGGCGGATGAAGGCTGCGGCTGAAAAGGGTCTCCAGTCGTCTTGAACACCATGCCACTGGATCCTGACCCAGATCGGTCAAGGAACGTGTGGTGGCTGTGTGTGGAGCACCAGTCTCCCCACGTTACACAAAGTCACACACTGGCATCATCCAACCCTGTAGACAGCCATGATCAGCTTGAACCGAAGGGGGCCTAAGAAGACTCATATTAGACTTTAGATTTTGAGGTAGAGCACAGAGACAGGCCCTTTGACCCACCAAGTTGACACTGACCAGCGATCGCCCTGTGCACTAGCACTGTCCTGCACACTAGGGACAAATCACAATTTGACCAAAGCCAATTACCCTCCAAACCTGCACTCTTTGCAGTGTGAAAGGAAACCAGAGCATCCAGAGAATCTCCATGTGATTACAGAGAGACTGTACAAACTTTGTACAGCCAGTACACGCAGTCAGGATCGAACCCGAGTCTCTGATGCTGGACGGCAGCAACTCTACCACTGTGTCACTGAGCTAACTTATCAAAAATCAAGCAGCAAACATCTCTCTCATTTGAATGTTTATTTTTTCACAGCAATGTGCTCTAACAAAATTAAAACAAATTAGGTGAGATAACAAAAATGTTTTTGTAATCCAAGAATCAGATGCTGAGATCTGGATGCTAATGGAGAGTGTGGTTGAAAGGTTCAGAACTCACACTTACATCATCACTTTGGAAGAGATAGAAACATAGATAGAAACATAGAAAATAAGTGTAGGAGTAGGCCATTCGGCCCTTCGAGCCTGCACCATTCGCCATTGAATATGATCATGGCTGATCATCCAACTCAGTATCCTGTACCTGCCTTCTCTCCATACCCCCTGATCCCTTTAGCCACAAGGGCCACATCTAACCCCCTCTTAAATATAGCCAATGAACTGGCCTCAACTACCTTCTGTGGCAGAGAATTCCACAGATTCACCACTCTCTGCGTAAAAAAAGATTTTCTCATCTCGGTCCTAAAAGACTTCCCTCTTATCCTTAAACTGTGTGTGACCTTGTTCTGGACTTCCCCAACATCGGGAACAATCTTCCTGCGTCTAGCCTGTCCAACCCCCTAAGAATTTTGTAAGTTTCTATAAGATCCCCCCTCAATCTTCTAAAATCTAGTGAGTACAAGCCGAGTCTATCCAGTCTTTCTTCATATGAAAGTCCTGCCATCCCAGGAATCAGTCTGGTGAACCGTCTCTGTACTCCCTCTATGGCAAGAATGTCTTTCCTCAGATTAGGTTAAAATAGATCAGCCATGTTTGAATAACAGAATAGACTCGATGGGCTGAATGGTCTTATTCTGCTCCTCTCTATTGTGTGGACATTTTACAGAGATGGATTAACCTACAAACCCACAAGACTTTGGGACATGAGAAGGAACCAGAGCACCTGGAAGAAACGCATACAGTCACCAGGAGAACCTGCAAACTCCACACAGACAGTGCCCGAGGTCAGGATCGAACCCGTGTCTCTGGCGATGTGAGGCAGTGGCTCTACCCACTGTGCCACCTCACACGTTAGAAGTGTCACACATCATACTTTCCCACAGCTAAGTATCTCTTTCCCTTACAGCAGCTTTCCCCATTGAATGGTGTTGAAAGTGTTTTAAAACTATAACTCAACGCATAATTCAACATCTCCCTCCATTTTGTCCACTTCTTTCCAGCATTGTTTGAGTTGCCATCCAATCAAACACTTCTTCATTTTAAGACACAAGTTACTGCAGATGCTGGTTTCCCAAAATAAGACACCATGTGCTGAGCAGATCAGGTTGGGTCCCTTCTTCTGTAGTATCTCTGGAGGACATGGATGGGTAACATTTTGGGTCAGGACTTCTTCAGACCATAACTTTGTCAATCCATGTCCTCCAGAGTTACTACAGCAGAAGGGATCCAATCCAAAATGTCATCAATCCATGTCCTCCAGAGATGCTGCTGACTCTTTGAGTTAGTCCAGCACTTTGTGACTTCATCATTTTAGGTTTGAAAATCGGTGAAAGCCACCAAATCTAGTTAATTTTGAAAGGAAGGTCTTCATCCGTACATGGAATAACCCAAATGCCGCTCCTTTTTGTATCAATGCGAATTGTCCTTAACTGAACTGACCTATGAAACCACCCAGTTGCACAGCAACAATGGCAACAGTTGAAGACCTTGACCCTGCCAGCACCTTGCCCAAGGACAAGCAACATGGAATAGTCCCTGCCAGCAATGCCCAGAATTAATTTTAAAATGATACAAAAATGCATTTTCCTCTAGAGAATCTCTCTAGTGACCGATCAAAAATAAATGTTCTTTCAATTTCAGTTTACTAGCGATACAACACTCCCTCATATAAATGTCTGAACTAACTTTGAATGAGTTATTGCAATGACAGTCTAATGGGACAATATATATATATTTCTATATATTTGGATGCAACAATATACATTTATTTTATTAGAGCAATTGAAAAGTCTTACATTTGGGATTAAAGACTTCATAAGGTCATGTGATAGAACCATTTGGCCCATCAAGTCTACTCTGCCGTTCAATCATGGCTGATTTATATCTCCCTCCCAACCCCATTCTCCTGCCTTCTCCGCATAACCCCCAACACCCCTCTTACCAGTGGTAGAATATAGGTGTTGTTCAGATACAACTACTTTAGGAGCAGTGAAAATCTATATTCTTGCCATGGAAAAACAATCCGACATTTCTACAGGAAGGATCTGCAGGTGCTGGTTTAAACCAAAGATAAGACACAAAATGTTGGAGTAACTCAGCGGGTCTGGCAGCATCTCTGGAGAAAAGGAATCGGTGACATTTTGGGTCAAGATCCTTCTTCAGACTGAGAACCAGGGGAGAGGGAACCGAGTGATATGGGAAGGTAATGAATGAAAGGTAGACAATACATGATTACAAACGATCCATTTACAGTGTAGAGATACAAAATAATAGAATAACATTTAGTGCAAGGTAAAGCTAGCATCTCCAACCAAGGATAATCTGAGGGTCACCAAAGATGTAGATAGTAGTTCATCAGTGCCCTCTGGTTGTGGCAGGATGATTCAGTTGCCCGATAACAGCTGGGAAGAAACTGTCCCCGAATCTGGAGGTGTGCGTTTTCCCACTTCTATACCATTTGTTTGATGGAAGAGGGGAGAAGAGGGAGTGGCCAGTGTGTGACTCATCCTTGATTATGCTGCTGGCCTTGCGCGAGGCATAAATGGAGTCGATGGAAGGGAGGTTGGTTTGTGTGATGGTCTGGGCTGCGTCCACAATTTGCTACAATTTCTTGCACTCTTGGATGGAGTTGTTCCCAAACCAAGCTGTGATGCTTCCTGATAAAATGCTTTCTATGGTGCATCTGTTGAAGTTGGTGTGAGTTGTACGGGACATGCAGAACTTCCTAAGCCTTCTAAAGAAGTAGGGATTTCATCCAAACCAATGGTGCCTGTTGACCACAAGGAACTGCCGATGCTGGAATCTTCTGTAGAACATGAAGTTCTGGAGTAACACAACAGGTCTGGCTACATCTCTGGAGGACATGTCTGAAGGTGGGTTCTAACCAGAAACATCATCTATCTATGTCCTCTAGTGATGCTGCCTGACCTGTTGAGTTATTCCAGCACTTTGTGTATCAAGTCCTGTTCATACACAGCTGACTAACATTGACCCCTGGACCAATAATGTCTACGTTTTAGGAGTTCTTCACCTTATAACCATATAACCATATAACAATTACAGCACGGAAACAGGCCATCTCGGCCCTACAAGTCCGTGCCGAACAATTATTTCCCCCTAGTCCCATCTACCTGCACTCAGACCATAACCCTCCATTCGTTTCTCATCCATATACATATTCAATTTATTTCTAAATGATAAAATCAAACCTGCCTCCACCACTTCCACTGGAAGCTCATTCCACACAGCTACCACTCTCTGAGTAAAGAAGTTCCCCTCATGTTACCCCCAAACTTCTGTTCCTTATATCTGAAGTCATGTCCTCTTGTTTGAATCTTCCCTACTCTCAATGGGAAAAGTTTGCCCACGTCAACTCTGTCTAGCCCTCTCATCATTTTAAAGACCTCTATCAAGTCCCCTCTTAACCTTCTGCGCTCCAGAGACTAAAGACCTAACTTATTTCCGTATCTCCCCATGGACGTGCCTCTTACGCTGACCCGGCAAACCTCCAACACATCCGAGGATACCGAGAGTACCGGCACAGCCTGTACTGAGTTTGTACTTTCTCCCCGTGACCTGCATGGGTTTCCTCCCACATTCCAAAGATGTACAGGTTGGCTGTGGTAAAACAATTTGAAAATGATCCCTGGTGTGTGCGGGGAGCTCTGGTCGGTGTGGACTAGGTAGACCAAAGAGACTGTCTCTGCATTGTATCTCTAAATTAAACTAAACTCAACGTCAAGTGACCCCCACCACGCCACTGATGACCAGTTGAACTACTTAAACTCAGATCTCTGTAATCCCAACCATAGATTCCTTGCCTCTCCACCTTTAACATAATTTACCTCATTGATCAAGCTGGAATAAAGGGGAGGTCATTTAAGACTGAGGTGAGAAAAAACGTTTTCACTCAGAGAATTGTGAATTTATGGAATTCCCTGCCACAGAGGGCAATGGAGGCCAAGTCACTGGATGGATTTAAGAGAGAGTTAGATATAGCTCTGGGGGCTAGTGGTGTCAAGGGATATGGGGAGAAGGCAGGCACGGGTTATTGATTGGGGATGATCAGCCATGATCACAATGAATGGCGGTGCTGGCTCGAAGGCCCGAATGGCCTCCTCCTGCACCTATTTTCTATGTTTCTATGTTTCTAGGATATGTATCTTTCATTTGCAAATGGATAGACTTGCTTTCAATGAGAACCCGCAATATTTGTGCTACCTTTTGTACTCGTGTCTGGTTTGATTGTATTCATGTATATTATCTGATTTCATTTGCATTTAACTGGACCTCAGAACATGTGACAATCATAAACCTAAACCCTGTGGAATCCGCACTACCATATGGGAACTACATTTCAAATGCAACATACATAGGTAAATAAATCCAGGAAAGGTCACATAATGTCATGTCTTATAAATTCATCACCTGCACTTTCAGAAAAACAAAACAAAAATCTGTTTAGTTTTATCTAATATGAATATGAAGGGTTTAGGATGGGCCAAATGGAACTGTCCCAATATGCCAACGTGGTCAGCACATTAGTGCACTTGTCTCATGGTGTCAAAGACCAGAGTTCAATCTTGACCTCAGATACTGTCTGTGTGGAGTTTTCATGTTCTCCCATTACCACTTAGGTTTCCTCCGGGCACTCTGCTCTCTTCCCATATCCCAAAGAGTTGCTGCTTTGATGGTTTATTGGCCTTCATAAAATTGCCCATAATCAGGTCCGGATTTAGATGAAGAGAGGCCCTAAACTGTTTCACTTGTGAGCCCCCCCCCCCCATCCCATGGTCCAGAGGTAAGTAGGAGGAGGTGTTGGAGAGTTGGCGCGTGGCCTCAGCTTTGTAGAGATCGACGCGCCAGACTACCATGGCACCTCTCTTGTCGGTGGGTTTGATCACCCAGTCTGGGATGTTGCGGAGTGAGTTGATACCTGTACGTTCAGGGGGGGAGAGATTGGAGTGAGATAGGGGAGTGGAGAATTGAGGTGGTTGATGCCCCGCCGGCAGTTTTGGATAAAAAGGTCTAAAGCCGGAAGATGGCCATGAGGGGGGGGTCCACGAGAAGGGGGTTCGTTGGAGACGGGAAAAGGGATCATCAATAGGGGGCGAGGACTCTTTCCCATGGAAGAAAGCTGTGAGGCGGAGGCGACGGTAGAAGAATTCCAAGTCGTGGTGGGCACGGAACTCATTGAGGCGGGGACGGAGGGGGACAAAGTTAATGCCTCTGCTGAGGACCGACCGTTCGGTGTCAGAGAGGGGGAGGTCAGGGGGGATGGTGAACACACGGCAGGGATGGGGGTTGGGGCCGGAGGAAGGCAGGTGAGTGAACTGAGGCCGAGGCGATATCTGATGGGGGGGGGCGGGTGGTCAGAGGGGTAGGGAGCTATGAGGACTGTAGTGTGGGTGGGGAAAAGCAGGAGTCACATAGTTTGAGGGGGATGGGAGGACCCATGGACCAGCCACTGAGGTTACCAGTGTTGGGGAGACTGGCACTAGGGCGCAGTGCAGTCAAACCAAGGGGAGTGGGAGTTAGCAGCGTGAAGGCTTCAGGCCAAGTCTCCAGGTAAGGCGATGGCTGCGGGCTGCTGGAGGGCAGTGGAGTGGCGAGGGTGGGCGGACCCGATGGTAGGAGTCTGCGGGCAGTAGAGTCGGGGTCGGCGGGTGATGCGTGGGAGGTCCAGGTGGGTGGATGGTCGGTGGGGCGGCGCGGATCGGCCAGCCAGGTGAGGCGACGAGGTGAGTAGGGCGCGGTGTGGCGGCCATGTTCGGAGAGCACCGGTCCGATGGCGATGTTCGGTAGGTCCGAATCTGGCGGTGATGTTGCATGGGCCCGGTGCCAGGTGGGTCGGCCAGGTGAGGCGGCCAGGTGGATAGGCCCCAGAGCAGATTGGAGGTGGATAGGCCCCAGTGTGGATTGGAGGTGGGTAGGCCCCAGTGCGGATTGGAGGTGTGTAGGCCCCAGTGCGGATTGGAGGTGGATAGGCCCCCAGACTGGATGCGAGGTGGATAGGCCCCAGTGCGGATGTGAGGTGGATAGGCCCCCAGACTGGATGCGAGGTGGATAGGCCCCCAGACTGGATGCGAGGTGGATAGGCCCCAGTGCGGATGCGAGGTGGATAGGCCCCAGTGCGGATGTGAGGTGGATAGGCCCCAGTGCGGATGCGAGGTGGATTGGCCCCAGAGTGGATGTGAGGTGGATAGGCCCCAGTGCGGATGTGAAGTGGATAGGCCCCCAGACTGGATGCGAGGTGGATAGGCGCCAGAGTGGATGTGAGGTGGATAGGCCCCCAGACTGGATGCGAGGTGGATTGGCCCCAGTGTAGATGCGAGGTGGGTAGGCCCCAGTGCTGATGCGAGGTGGTTCGGTCAGGTGCGGTGACCAGGTGTGTAGGCCCCAGTGCGGATGTGAGGTGGATGCGAGGTATAAACCTCACCTGCAATTTAATCCCGCCCACCAAAGCCTCCGGAATCGCAAGCACAGATCCACCGATGGTAGGTTTTGTAACAACGCCACTATCGCACAGTGCGGATTGGAGGTGGCTAGGCCCCCAGTGTGGATTGGTGGATAGGCCCCCAGTGTGGATTGGGTGGATAGGCCTCCAGTGTGTATTGGAGGTGAATAGGCCTCCAGTGTGGATTGGTGGATAGGCCCCAGAGTGAATTAGAGGTGGATGGGCCCCAGTGTGGATTAGAGGTGGCTAGGCCCCCAGTACGGATTGGAGGTTGATAGGCCCCCAGTACGGATTGGAGGTTGATAGGCCCCCAGTACGGATTGGAGGTTGATAGGCCCCATTGCGGATTGGAGGTGGATAGGCCCGAGTGCGGATTGGTGGAAAGGCCTCCAGTGCCGATTGGATGTGGATAGGCCCCAGTGTGGATTGGAGGTGTGTAGGCCCCCAGTGTGGATTGGTGGATAGGCCCCCAGTGCGGATTGGATGTGGCAAGGCCCCCAGTGTGGATTGGAGGTGGTAAGGCCCACTGTGTGGATTGGAGGTGGATAGGCCCACCATGTGGATTGGAGGTGGATAGGCCCCCAGTGTGGATTGGAGGTGGTTATGGCCCCCAGTGTGGATTGGAGGTGAGTAGGCCCCAGTGTGGATTGGAGGTGGTAGGCCCCCAGTGTGGATTGGAGGTGGGTAGGCCCCAGTGTGGATTGCAGGTGAATAGGTCCCCAGTGTGGAATGGTGGATAGGCCCCCTGTGTGGATTGGAGGTGTGTAGGCCCCCAGTGCGGATTGGAGGTGGTTAGGCCCCAGTGCGGATTGGAGGTGTGTAGGCCTCAGTGTGGATTGGTTGATAGGCCCCCTGTATGGATTGGAGGTGTGTAGGCCCCCAGTGCGGATTGGAGGTTGATAGGCCCCAGTGTAGATTGGAGGTGTGTTGGCCCCCAGTCCGGATTGGTGGATAGGACCCAGTGTGGATTGGAGGTGGTTAGGCCCCAGTGTGGATTGGAGGTGGTTAGGCCCCAGTGTGGATTGGAGGTGTGTAGGCCCCAGTGCGGATTGGTGGATAGGCCCCAGTGCGGATTGGAGGAGGTTTGGCCCCAGTGTGGATTGGAGGTGGTTAGGCCCCCAGTGTGGATTGGTGGATAGGCCCCAGTGCGGATTAGAGGTGGATAGGCCCCAGTGCGGATTGGTGATAGATAGGCCCCAGTGCGGATTGGTGGTGGATAGGCCCTCAGTGCGGATGCGAGGTGGTTAGTCCCCAGTGTGGATTGGAGGTGTGTAGGCCACCAGTGTAGATTGGAGGAGGTAAGGCCCCCAGTGTGGATTGGAGGTGGTAAGGCCCCCAGTGCGGATTGGAGATGGATAGGCCCACTATGTGGACTGGAGGTGGATAGGCCCCCAGTGCGGATTGGAGGTGGTTAGGCCCCCAGTGCGGATTGGAGGTGGGAAGGCCCCCAGTGCATATTGGAGGTGGATAGGCCCACTGTGTGGATTGGAGGTGGTTAGGCCCACTGTGCTGATTGGAGGTGGTTAGGCCCCCAGTGTGGATTGGAGGTGGGTAGGCCCCAGTGTGGATTAGAGGTGGATAGGCCCCAGTGTGGATTGGTGGATAGGCCCCCAGTGCGGATTGGAGGTTGATTGGCCCCCAGTGCGGATTGGAAGTGGATAGGCCCCAGTGGGGATTGGTGGCTAGGCCCCAGTGCGGATTGGAGGTGGTAGGCCCCAGTGTGGATTGAATGTGGGTAGGCCCCAGTGTGGATTGGAGGTGTGTAGGCCCCCAGTGTGGATTGGTGGATAGGCCCCCAGTGCGGATTGGAGGTGCCTAGGCCCCAGTGCGGATTGAAAGAGGATAGGCCCCAGTGTGGATTGGAGGTGTGTCGGCCCCAGTGTGGATTGGTGGTTAGGCCCCCAGTGCGGATTGGATGTGGTTAGGCCCCCAGTGCGGATTGGATGTGGATAGGCCCCCAGTGCGGTTTGGAAGTGGATAGGCCCCAGTGTGGATTGGAGGTGTGTAGGCCCCAGTGCGGATTGGAGGTGTGTAGGCCCCCAGTGTGGATTGGAGGTGGTTGTCCCCAAGTGTGGATTGGAGGTGGCTAGGCCCACTGTGTGGATTGGAGGTGGTCAGGCCCCCAGTGTGGATTGGGGGTGGCTAGGCCCCAGTGTGGATTGGAGGTGGTTAGGCCCCCAGTGTGGAAAGGTGGATAGGCCCCCAGTGCGGATTGGAGGTATGTAGGCCCCAGTGTGGATTGGTGGATAGGCCCCAGTTTGGATTGGTGGATAGGCCCCAGTGTGGATTAGAGGTGGATAGGCCCCAGTGTGGATTGGAGGAGGATAGGCCCCCAGTGCGGATGCGAGGTGGATAGGCCCCCAGTGTGGATTGGAGGTGGTTAGGCCCCCTGTGTGGATTGGAGGTGTGTAGGCCCCCAGAGCGGATAGGAGGTGTATAGGCCCCAGTGCGGATTGGAGGTGTGTAGGCCCCAGTGTGGATTGGTGGATAGGCCCCCTGTGTGGATTGGTAGATAGGCCCCCTGTGTGGATTGGAGGTGTGTAGGCCCCCAGTGCGATGTGGAGGTTGATAGGCCCCCAGTGCGGATTGGAGGTGTGTAGGCCCCAGTGCGGATTGGAGGTGTGTAGGCCCCAGTGCGGATTGGAGGTTTGTAGGCCCAGTGCAGATTGCAGGTGGATAGGCCCCAGTGCGGATTGGAGGTGGTTAGTCCCCAGTGTGGATTGGAGGTGGGTAGGCCCCAGTGTGGATTGTAGGTGTGTAGGCCCCAGTGCGGGGGCGAGGTGGATAGGCCCCAGTGTGGATGCGAGGTGGATAGGCCACCAGTGTGGATTGGCGGTGGGTAGGCCCCCAGTGTGGATTGGACGTCGATAGGCCCACTGTGTGGATTGGAGGTGTGTAGGCCCCCAGTGTGGATTGGAAGTGGTTAGGCCGCAGTGCGGATTGGAGGTGGGTAGGCCCATAGTGCGGATTGGAGGTAGATAGGCCTCCGTGTGGATTGGAGGTGTGTTGGCCCAATGTGTGGATTGGAGGTGCATAGGCCCCAGTGTGGATTGGAGGTGGTTAGGCCCCAGTGTGGATTGGAGGTGGGTGGGCCCCCAGTGCGGATGCGAGGTGGTTAGGCCCGAGTGTGGATTGGAGGTGTGTATGCCCCAGTGCGGATTGGCCCCAGTGCGGGTTGGTGGAAAGGCCCCAGTGTGGATTGGTGGATAGGCCCCAAAGCGGATTAGAGGTGGGTAGGCCCCCAGTGTGGATTGGAGGTGTGTAGGCCCCCAGTGCGGATTGGAGGTGTGTAAGCCCCCAGTGTGGATTGGAGGTGGTAAGGCCCCAATGCGGATTGGAGGTGGGTAGGCCCCCAGACTGGATGCGAGGTGGATAGGCCCAAGAGCGGATGTCAGGTGGAGAGGCCCCAGTGTGGATTGGAGGTTGTTAGGCCCCCAGACTGGATGCGAGGTGGATAGGCCCCAGTGCGGCGACCAGGTGGATAGGCCCCAGAGTGGATGCGAGGTGGTTAGGCCCCAGAGCGGATGTGAGGTGGATAGGCCCCAGTGCGGAAGTGAGGTGGCTAGGCCCCAGTGCGGATGCGAGGTGTGTAGGCCCCAGTGTGGATGCGAGGTGAATAGGCCCCCAGTGCGGATTGGAGGTGTTTGCCCCAGTGTGGATTTGAGGTGCGTAGGCCCCAGTGTGGATTTGAGGTGCGTAGGCCCCAGTGTGGATTTGAGGTGCGTAGGCCCCAGTGTGGATTTGAGGTGGAAAGGCCCCCAATGCGGATGCGAGGTGGATAGGCCCCAGTGCGGATTGGAGGTGGATAGGCCCCAGTGCGGACTGGAGGTGGATAGTCCCCAGTGTGGATTGGAGGTGGTTTAGGCCCCAGTGTGGATTGGAGGTGTATAGGCGCCAGTGCGGGTGCGAGGTGGATAGGCCCCAGTGCGGGTGCGATGTGGATAGGCCCCAGTGTGGATGTGAGGTGGATAGGCCCCCAGTGTGGATGTGAGGTGGATAGGCCCACTGTGTGGATTGGAGGTGTGTAGGCCCCCAGAGTGGATTGGAACAAGATAGGCCCCAGTGCGGATTGGAGGTGGGTAGGCCCCCAGTGCGGATTGGAGGTAGATAGGCCTCAGTGTGGATTGGAGGTGTGGAGGCCCATGTGTGGATTGGAGGTGGTTAGGCCCCAGTGCGGATTGGAGGTAGATAGGCCTCAGTGTGGTTTGGAGGTGTGTAGGCCCAACGTGTGGATTGGAGGTGGATAGGCCCCAGTGTGGATTGGAGGTGGATAGGCCCCAGTGTGGATTGGAGGTGGATAGGCTCCAGTGTGGATTGGAGGTGGGAAGGCCCCCAGTGTGGATGCGAGGTGGTTAGGCCCCAGTGTGGAATGGAGGTGGGTAGGCCCCCAGTGTGGATGCGAGGTGGTTAGGCCCCAGTGGATTGAAGGTGTGTTGGCCCCAGTGTGGTTTGGTGGATAGGCCTCAGTGCGGATTGGCTCCAGTGCGGATTGGTGGGAAGGCCCCAGTGTGGATTGGTGGATAGGCCCCAATGCGGATTGGAGGTGGGTAGGGCCCCAGTGTGGATTGGAGGTGTGTAGGCCCCCAGTGTGGATTGGAGGTGTGTAGGCCCCCAGTGTAGATTGGAGATGTGTAGGCCCCCAGTGTGGATTGGAGGTGTGTAGGCCCCCAGTGCGGATTGGAGGTGTGTAAGCCCCCAGTGTGGATTGGAGGAGGCTAGGCCCCAATGCGGATTGGAGGTAGGTAGGCCCCCAGTGCGGATGCGAGGTGGATAGGCCCCAGTGTAGATTGGTGATGTGTAGGCCCATTGTGTGGTTTGGAGGTGTGTAGGCCCCCAGTGCGGATTGGAGGTGTGTAGGCCCCAGTGCGAATGCGAGGTGGATAGGCCCCAGTGTGGATTGGAGGAGGATAGGCCCCAGTGCGGATTGGAGGTGTGTAGGCCCCCAGAGCGGATTGGAGGTGTGTATGCCCCCAGAGCGGATGCGAGGTGGATAGGCCCCAGAGCAGATGCCAGGTGGATAGGCCCCAATGCGGATTGGAGGTGGGTAGGCCCCCAGACTGGATGCGAGGTGGATAGGCCCCAGAGCAGATGCCAGGTGGATAGGCCCCAGTGTAGATTGGAGTTGACGAGGCCCCCAGACTGGATTCGAGGTGGATAGGCCCCAGTGCGGCGACCAGGTGGATAGGCCCCAGTGCGGGTGCGAGGTGGTTAGGCCCCAGTGCGGAAGTGAGGTGGGTCGGTCAGGTGCGGCGACCAGGTGTGTAGGCCCCAGTGTGGATTGGTCATGGATAGGCCCCAGAGTGGATGCGAGGTGGTTAGGCCCCAGAGCGGATGTGAGGTGGATAGGCCTCAGAGCGGATGTGAGGTGGATAGGCCCCAGAGCGGATGTGAGGTGGATAGGCCCCAGAGCGGATGTGAGGTGGATAGGCCCCAGAGTGGATGCGAGGTGGTTAGGCCCCAGTGCGGATGCGAGGTGGATAGGCCCCAGAGTGGATGCGAGGTGGATAGGCCCCAGTGCGGATGTGAGGTGTATAGGCCCCAGTGTGGATTGGAGGTGAGTAGGCCCCAGTGTGGATTGGAGGAGGTGAGGCCCATTGTGTGGATTGGAGGTGTGTAGGCCCCCAGAGTGGATTGGAACTGGATAGGCCCCAGTGCGGATTGGAGGTGGGTAGGCCCCCAGTACGGATTGGAGATAGATAGGCCTCAGTGTGGATTGGAGGTGTGGAGGCCCAATGTGTGGATTGGAGGTGGATAGGCCCCAGTGCGGATTGGAGGTAGATAGGCCTCAGTGTGGATTGGAGGTGTGTAGGCCCAATGTGTGGATTGGAGGTGGGTAGGCCCCAGTGTGGATTGGAGGTGAATAGGTCCCAGTGTGGATTGGAGGTGGTTAGGCCCCAGTGTGGATTGGAGGTGGGTAGGCCCCCAGTGTGGATGCGAGGTGGCTAGGCCCCAGTGCGGATTGGATGTGTGTAGGCCCCAGTGTGGATTGGAGGTGGGTAGGCCCCCAGTGTGGATGCGAGGTGGAAAGGCCCCAGTGTGGAATGGAGGTGGGTAGGCCCCCAGTGTGGATGCGAGGTGGTTAGGCCCCAGTGTGGATTGGAGGTGTGTTGGCCCCAGTGTGGTTTGGCGGGTAGGCCCCAGTGCGGATTGGCCCCAGTGCGGATTGGTGGAAAGGCCCCAGTGTAGATTGGTGGATAGGCCCCAATGCGGATTGGAGGTGGGTAGGCCCTCAGTGTGGATTGGAGGTGTGTACGCCCCCAGTGTGGATTGGAGGTGTGTACGCCCCCAGTGTGGATTGGAGGTGTGTAGGCCCCCAATGTGGATTGGAGGTGTGAAGGCCCCCAGTGCGGATTGGTGGTGTGTAAGCCCGCAGTGTGGATTGGAGGTGCATAGGCCCCAATGCGGATTGGAGGTAGGTAGGCCCCCAGTGCGGATGCGAGGTGGATAGGCCCCAGTGTAGATTGGTGATGTGTAGGCCCCAGTGTGGTTTGGAGGTGTGTAGGCCCCAGTGCAGATTGGAGGTGTGTAGGCCCCCAGTGCGGATGCGAGGTGGCTAGGCCCCAGTGTGGATTGGAGGTGGTTAGGCCCCAGTGCGGATTGGAGGTGGATAGGCCCCAGTGCGGATTGGAGGTGTGTATGCCCCCAGTGCGGATTGGAGGTGTGTATGCCCCCAGAGCGGATGCGAGGTGGATAGGCCCCAATGCGGATTGGAGGTGGGTAGGCCCCCAGACTGGATGCGAGGTGGATAGACCCCAGAGCGGTGCCAGGTGGATAGGTCCCAGTGTGGATTGGAGGTGGATAGGCCCCCAGACTGGATGCGAGGTGGATAGGCCCCAGTGCGGCGACCAGGTGGATAGGCCCCAGTGCGGGTGCGAGGTGGATAGGCCCCAGTGCGGAAGTGAGGTGGGTCGGTCAGGTGCGGCGACCAGGTGTGTAGGCCCCAGTGTGGATTGGTCATGGATAGGCCCCAGAGTGGATGCGAGGTGGATAGGCCCCAGAGCGGATGTGAGGTGGATAGGCCCCAGAGCGGATGCGAGGTGGATAGGCCCCAGTGCGGATGTGAGGTGGATAGGCCCCAGAGTGGATGCGAGGTGGATAGGCCCCAATGCGGTAGAGGTGTGTAGGCCCCAGTGTGGATGCGAGGTGGTTAGGCCCCCAATGCGGATTGGAGGTGTGTAGGCCCCAGTGCGGATTGGAGGTGCGTAGGCCCCAGTGTGGATTGGAGGTGGGTAGGCCCCCAGACTGGATGCGATGTGGATAGGCCCCAGAGCGGATGCCAGATGGATAGGCCCCTGTGTGGATTGGAGGTGGATAGGCCCCCAGACTGGATGCGAGGTGGATAGGCCCCAGTGCGGCGACCAGGTGGATAGGCCCCAGAGTGGATGCGAGGTGGTTAGGCCCCAGAGCGGATGTGAGGTGGATAGGCCCAGGAGCGGATGTGAGGTGGATAGGCCCCAGAGCGGATGTGAGGTGGATAGGCCCCAGAGTGGATGCGAGGTGGTTAGGCCACAGTGCGGATGTGAGGTGGATAGGCCCCAAAGTGGATGTGAGGTGGATAGGCCCCAGTGCAGATGTGAGGTGGAAAGGCCCCAGTGTGGATTGGAGGTGGCTAGGCCCCAGTGTGGATTGGAGGTGGTTAGCCCACTGTGTGGATTGGAGGTGTGTAGAACCCCAGAGTGGATTGGAACTGGATAGGCCCCAGTGCGGATTGGAGGTGGGTAGGCCCCCAGTGCGGATTGGAGGTAGATAGGCCTCAGTGTGGATTGGAGGTATGGAGGCCCAATGTGTGGATTGGAGGTGGTTAGGCCCCAGTGCGGATTGGAGGTAGATACGCCTCAGTGTGGATTGGAGGTGTGTAGGCCCAATGTGTGGATTGGAGGTGGTTAGGCCCCAGTGTGGATTGGAGGTGGTAAGGCCCCAGTGTGGATTGGAGGTGGATAGGCCCCAGTGTGGATTGGAGGTGGGTAGGCCCCCAGTGTGGATGCGAGGTGGGTAGGCCCCCAGTGTGGATGCGAGGTGGGTAGGCCCCAGTGCGGATTTGATGTGTGTAGGCCCCAGTGTGGATTGGAGGTGGGTAGGCCCCCAGTGTGGATGCGAGGTGAATAGGCCCCAGTGTGGAATGGAGGTGGGTAGGCCCCCAGTGTGGATGCGAGGTGGATAGGCCCCAGTGTGGTTTGGAGGTGTGTTGGCCCCCAGTGTGGTTTGGCCCCAGTGCGGATTGGTGGAAAGGCCCCAATGCGGATTGGCCCCAGTGCGGATTGGTGGAAAGGCCCCAATGCGGAGTGGAGGTGGGTAGGCCCCCAGTGTGGATTGGAGGTGTGTACGCCCCCAGTGTGGATTGGAGGTGTGTACGCTCCCAGTGTGGATTGGAGGTGTGTAGGCCCCCAGTGTGGATTGGAGGTGTGTAGGCCCCCAGT
The DNA here is from genome assembly GCF_010909765.2 of Amblyraja radiata. Lineage (NCBI taxonomy): Eukaryota > Metazoa > Chordata > Chondrichthyes > Rajiformes > Rajidae > Amblyraja > Amblyraja radiata. The sequence goes on from NW_022630932.1 coordinate 35,450, forward strand.
GCGGATTGGAGGTGTGTAAGCCCCCAGTGTGGATTGGAGGTGCATAGGCCCCAATGCGGATTGGAGGTAGGTAGGCCCCCAGTGCGGATGCGAGGTGGATAGGCCCCAGTGTAGATTGGTGATGTGTAGGCCCCAGTGTGGTTTGGAGGTGTGTAGGCCCCAGTGCGGATTGGAGGTGTGTAGGCCCCCAGTGCGGATGCGAGGTGGTTGGCCCCAGTGTGGATTGGAGGTGGATAGGCCCCAGTGCGGATTGGAGGTGTGTAGGCTCCCAGTGCGGATTGGAGGTGTGTATTCCCCCAGAGCGGATGCGAGGTGGATAGGCCCCAATGCGGATTGGAGGTGGGTAGGCCCCCAGACTGGATGCGAGGTGGATAGGCCCCAGAGCGGATGCCAGGTGGATAGGCCCCAGTGCGGCAACCAGGTGGATAGGCCCCAGTGCGGGTGCGAGGTGGATAGGCCCCAGTGCGGAAGTGAGGTGGGTTGGTCAGGTGCGGCGACCAGGTGTGTAGGCCCCAGTGTGGATTGGTCATGGATAGGCCCCAGAGTGGATGCGAGGTGTGTAGGCCCCAGTGTGGATTGGTCATGGATAGGCCCCAGAGTGGATGCGAGGTGGATATGCCCCAGAGCGGATGTGAGGTGGATAGGCCCCAGAGCGGATGCGAGGTGGATAGGCCCCAGTGCGGATGTGAGGTGGATAGGCCCCAGAGTGGATGCGAGGTGGATAGGCCCCAGTGCGGATGCGAGGTGGATAGGCCCCAGTGCGGATTGGAGGTGTGTAGGCCCCAGTGCGGATTGGAGGTGCGTAGGCCCCAGTGTGGATTGGAGGTGTATAGGCCCCAGTGCAGATTGGAGGTGGATAGGCACCCAATGCGGATGCGAGGTGGTTAGGCCCCAGTGCGGATTGGAGGTGGATAGGCCCCAGTGTGGATTGGAGGTGGATAGGCCCCAGTGCAAATAATAAGAAACATCTATTTAATGACCACATGTTCTAATTGACCACAGCGCTGATGAGAAGGGATGGCCTTTCAGTTAAAGTTTTGCAAAGCTAAATGTTAAATGTGTTGGGTAAATTAAAACGAATGATAAATATGCAAACTGTGATGGATAGCGCAAACTGTTTGGCACAGTAGTTTAGCGAACTGTTCGTGCACCTCTGGGACATTAGCTTCAATCTAACCTGGACAGATGACATGAAGTTGAACTTTTCCTGCCAAGTATCAGGGACCTACTACACAGGACTGCCCAAAATGATGAACAAAGTGTTATTGAACTGGCACTCATGTTCTGCTAAGCATCAACATGGCTAATGCTGAATATTGAAAATACATTGTGGATTATTAGATCAAAGTAGTTGTTTTATATGAATCAAATTTTATTTCTTAATGGATAATATATAAAGGAGAAATTCCTGAGATAGTGGATAATGATTAATCCATTAAAGTCATGGGTATCACTAATGTTACAGGGCTAATGTCAAATGTCGATCTAGCAAAGAAAAGTAGAGTCACGAGCTGCCAGAAGAGTTTGATGAATCAGGTACTTCAACAGTTTGGACTGGTATATGGATAGGAAAGATTGAGAGAGAAATGGTCCAAACAGGGGCAAATGGGACTACCTTAGATGGACGTCTTGGTCGGCATGGATAAGTTGGGCCGAATGGCCTGTTTCCGTACTGTATAACTCTATGACTTTACGACGTGCTCATGTATTCCAGCTTTCCACAGACCTAGGTTGATCTATGGTTGCTTTAATGCAGTAATTTAACAACTTGGAAGTTTGAGAATATCCATTTGTTTATTGCACATTGAATTTGGTGGAAAGTTGTAATCAAGGACAAGATTTAGTGCGATGGAAATTTGATTCTAGCATATGATCTATGCACATGATATACTAATGTAGCCATGTTGAATTCTGATTTGGTAATGTGCTTATTTTGACAGATACATAGATATGAAAGGTTTAGAGGGATAAGGACCAAATGCAAGCAAATGGAAGTAACTTAGATGGGACATCTTGTTTGATTTTGATTTGATTTTGATTTATTGATTTATTGTCACATACAACTAGATGTAGTGAAATTCTTTTTGCCAATGCAGCACATAAAAAAGAATACAAACATAACAATAATAAATAGCTTTAACATAAAAACATCCCCCCACAATGGTTCCCATTATGGGGGAAGGCACAAAGTCCAGTCCCATCCCCAATGTCCACCCATAGTCGGGCCTATTGAGGCCTCCACAGTTGCCTCTACGGAGGCCCGATGTTCCAGGCCGTCCTCGCCGGGTGATGATGTTCCGGCGTCGGGAGAGTCCTCCCAGCGGCCTGGGAACCCTGGAACGGCCGCCTCCATACTCGAGACCGTGGCTTCCGGAGCCGACAAGGCCGCGCCGAATGGAGCTCAACTGGCGATCTCGTCGCGAGATCCCAGGCTCCCGATGGAAAGTTCAGCGCCGCCGCCCGCAGCTCCGCGATGTTTTAAACGCCGGCCCCAGCTCACAAGAGTTCCAGCGCGGCGACCCAGGCAAGGCACCGCCCGCCCCGCAATGGCGCTCCAGCGCTGCACCGCCGTCCTCACACCCGCAGCTCCGCCGCCGCCTATGCCGGTGCCGCCGTCGCCGATGCCGAGGCTCCGGGCGGTCCCCTCAGGAAATGCCGCTCCAGGCCCGCTGGTAGGCCGCGAGGACGGGTCGAAAGTGCAGCCCGGAGAAAAGCTGCATCTCCGACCAGGTAGGGACCCTGAAAATTAGTTTCCCCCCCCCCCTCCCCACACATAAAAAAGCTAGAACTCCTTAAAAACAAAACACTAAACTAACTAAAAATAAGAAAAAAGAAATGAAAAACAGACAGCTGCAGGCTAGGCAGCCATACCCCCTACAGGTCGGCGCCAACTCGTTTGGCATGGACAAGTTGGGTTGAAGGTCTTGTTTGACGATGACTTGTATGTGGATGTATTACTACATTGCATGTTTAGTAATACATTCTGAATTACCTGTGGCTTCAACTGTGAGCTTGAATGCTGATGTTAACCAACATAAAACTAAACTGCTGAGGGAAATGAATGAAAAGGATCAATTGTGGAAGCATAAGATATGTGAGGAACTATTTGTGGAATGCAAAAACTAACGTTAACAATTGAGGTTGTAGATAAAGTCAGAGATTATAAAGAAGTAGAGGTTAGTTGGGGCAAGTTCAAAATAAATGTTAGTTTATAACATGATGGAATGCAACAGTGAATAAACGACAAAAAGGGTTGCAAACATGAATGATAAAAGGACAAGGAATAATGGATGGGTCGAGATGAAATCCAAATGACAACAGCTAAATAATAATAAATGATAACCTTGGTCAAAAAAAAGAGGACAAGGTTTAAATTGTGACATTGAATTCTGCATTAACTCTAGAACTCTGGTAAAGTGCCAAATCAAAAAATGGGCTGCGGTTCCTCATACTGGCATTGAACGTCATTGGGAAATGTTTGTAAGCGGAGGCAGAAATGAATCAGAAAGGTAAAGCAGTAAGAGACTAGATGTTCACATGTGTGGCTTACTGGAGAAGCCCAGCAAAATAATAACTTAATCAACATTTATTCTATGAAGGAGAATGAATAATTAATCAGACTCAATACACTGCTTCAGATGGATGGGGATGGGTCAGAACCACATCAGGGAGGAGGTAAATAAACAGCTTTTGTATCTCCTTCACTTGTATAAGAAGGTGTTTTGGTCATGAGATTGGGCATTGAGAATCCTCATTGTGTGCACCAGGGATTTAAGTACTGCCACCCTAAATACTAACATAGTTTCAAGAAAACAAGTTTCATCCCAGCTGGTATCAGGCAACTAAACCATCCTATCGCCAATGAAAGAATGGTACTATAAAAGCTGGAGTTACTCAGCGGGACAGGCAGCATCTCTGGAGAGAATGAATGGGTGACGTTTCAGGTCGATAACCTTTTTCAGACTTTACTGGACTTTATCTGGCACTAAACATTATACACTTTCTCCTGTACCTGGACACAGTGGATGGCTTGCTTGTAATCATGTATATCATTTCACACTGGATAGCGCACAACAACAAATATTTTCACTGTACCTCAGTGCAAACAACTGCAATAAACTGAACTAAACTCATGCCCTAACATTGCTTCTCATGGAGAGATGGAAACTTCCAGTGTGGTCTACTTTATGGTTTATGTCTGCAGGCACAAGGAACACCAGATGCCACTTTACAAAGACACAAAGTGCTGGAGTAACAGTTGAAATGATCAGATTCACGCACAGAGGTTCGAACTCATAGACTTTGTTGCAGTACAAACGGAGGGAACACAACGTGCTTTCATGCCTATGATCAGCATCAAATCTAAAATAGAGACAGAGAGAGAGACACACACCGGCTTATAGGGCCGGCCCAGGGTAGGGATGAAGATCTGGACTGGACAACAAAGGATTGTGAAGCATGCATAATATGTGTGGTAAAAGTCTGATCTTCACCGCTTTTGGCCCACTGTGCTGCGATTTTCGAGAGAACGCCGCCACCTACGGCCGTCATTTTTGGCCACCTCGATCAGAGCCCATGTCTGCCTTCCTGGACCAGAGTATTTTTCCATTCGATGAAAAGTCTGAGAGAAATTAATGTTTTTTCAAAATTCACCATTCTCTCTGCTGCCCCTGCTGGGGGGAGGTGGAGGGACTATAAAACCAGGAAGTGGTGTGCCTCAATCAGTCTCTGCAATATGGAGGTCACTCTGAGCTCTGAATGACACTGAACAAATGTCTACACAAATGTGAGTACCCTTAATGTGGTTTGAAAATGAAAATATGGTTAGTTTGAAGTAAAAAAGCACTGCCTGCAAATGGTTGTTTGGGGGGGTTGGGTTGAAGTAAAAAGGCACTCTCTCTCTCTCTCCACTCCTCTCTCTCGTCACTTCTCTCTCTCTCTCCCTATCTCTCTCTCCCTATCCCTCTCACTTTCTCTCTCTCCCCCCCTGTCTCTCTCCCGTTCTCTCTCTCTCTCCACCTCTCTCTCCCCACCTCTCTCCCCACCCCCACTCCTCCCCCCTCTCCTCCCCCCCTCTCCTCTCCCCCTCTCCTCTCCCCACTCTCCTCTCCGCTCCCCCTCTCCTCTCCCCCCCCCTCTCCTCCCTCCCACATCTCATCTCCCCCCTCTCCTCTCCCCCCTCTCCTCTCCTCTCCCCCCTCGTCTCCTCTCCTCCCCCCTCCTCCCCCCCTCTCCTCCCCCCTCTTCTCTCCCCCTCTCCTCCCCCCTCTCCTCTCTCCCCCTCTCCCCCTCTCTCTCTCCCCTCTTTTTGTCCCCCCCTCTCTCCTCCACCCTCTCCCCCCCTCTCTCCCCCCTCTCTCTCCCATCCATCCCCTCCCCCACCGTCCCTCCCTCCCCTAAACCCCCTCCCCTCCACACCCCCTACCCTCTTCCCTCCAACCTCCCTCCCCCTCCCTGCTCCCCACCTCTCCCCCTCACCCCCCTCTCAGCACCCCCTCTCTCTCCCCCTCACTCTCACCCTTCACTCTCCTCCCCCACCATTCCCCCCTCACCCACCCTCCCTCTTCTCCTCCTCTCCACCCCCCATCCCTCTTGCCCCTCTCTCTGTGTTTCTGTCTCTCTCTCTGTCTCTGCCCCTTCTCTCTCTGCCCTCACTCTCTACCCCCCCCCCCTCTAGATGTGACTGCAAGTTGGGGGCTATGTCTCAGTAGATAGGGTGGTTATGGGGTAAAAGGAGCAAATTAATAATATTAATATAATATCAAGGGGGGTAATTAGCGTGAGTGCGGTGGGGGGGGATAGTTAGTGTGTGTGACGCTGCATGCCGCCTTCCCCTCCCACAACCGCACGTTGGGGGAACAGACCCAACGGGTCTGCACTTGGTCTAGTTTATGATAAAGACATACTAATATACATCCTTCCTCTTAAAGAATTAACTCCTAATAAAATAGATGTGATAATCACATGCAAAATACTATATGTACTACATAAAGTACATATAGTATGTGTAAGTAAGCTGGAGGGAAGTTTGAACATAACCCGGGTACTTTACGATGGGCTTATAGACGCGACCTGCACACGTACGGTAGAGTCCTGCATTTTCTCCCATCACCGGAGATGCGATCGGTGGTAGAATAGGTGCAGGAGGAGAGAGAGGGGGGAGAGAGAGGGGGGGGGGGGAGAG